>NW_006408950.1:747398-757618 GCF_000296735.1 Chrysochloris asiatica
GAAAACTGGGGGGAGAAGGGGGGAGTGTAGGGGGCGGGTTTCTGGGATATACCCTTTGGGTGGTTGATGATGCATGGAGGGGATTGGAACCATGACAGTGAGATGATATACGATGGAATGAATGTAAAACTAAAGTTTTCCCATGTAAACTACCATATAATTCACAATAAAACATTCAAAAAAAAAAAAAAGAATTGGAACATGGAATGTATGAAATATGAATCAAGGAAAATTAGAAGTTGTCAAAAATTAAATGGAATGCATAAAGATTGATCTCCTCAGTATTAGTGAGCTGAAATGGACTGGTACTGGCCATTTTGAATCCGACAATCATAAGGTTTACTAAGCCAGGAAAGGAACTTCAAATTAAAGAGGAATGGTGTCACATTCATTGTCAAAAGAACATTTCAAGATCTATCTTGAAGAACAATGCTATTTGCGACTGGATAGTATCCATATGCCTACAAAATGATCAGTTAACATTACGATTATTCAAATTCATGCCCTAACTACTAAAGCCAGTGATGATGAAATTGAAGTCTTCTACCAACTTCTTCAGTCTAAAATTGGTCAAACATGCAATCAAGATGCACTAGTAATTACTGGTGATTAGAATGTAAAGTTTGAAAACTAACAGGAAATAGAATTAACTGGCCTTTGTAATAGTAATGATGTTGGAGACTGTATGATAGAATTTTGTTAAGAACAATGACTTATGAATCGCAAATATCTTTTTAAAACAACATAAAAGACAACTATATATGGGCTGAGTTTGACCACGTCCCATAGACTCCCATTAACCTGGAGATGAGAGAGAAAAGAGGAAGGGCTGGTTGGTCTGAAGTTTGGTGAGACCTGGGGACTTTTGAGCCCATGGACAAGGACATAGCCACGGAGGGCTAGAGCTGAGAGTCAAGCATCCAACTGATAAGAAGTGAGGGGAGACGCACAAGAACACCCAAACTTGTAGATAGTACCCATTCGACCTAGCTTCAATAGCTTGATGATCAGACTAGACTAGACTAGAGGAAGATAAAAAAAAAAAAACGCTATACTTACGGATGTAGTAGTTCAAAATACCAACTGAGAGCAATGGAGTCTTAACATCAAGGTTCAATCCTATCACCTCTGTATATAGGATTGATAGGGAAGGTCAACTTAGACATTGCCAACCTATAAAGGCATGCAGTGACTGGCTTTACAAGTTTTCAAGAGGGAGTTCAGTTTCAGAAGGTGCAGAGGAAAGTAGAACCCCACTTAATAGTTTTCATCTTGTCTATACGGGTCTGGTGAAAAGAGATGGGATATGACTCTTATGATTCAATAGTAACTGTTATCATGATTAATTGTGACTGCCACAACTGTAAAGGTAGAAGTTGTGTAACAAAAAGGGGGCAGTAGTTAATCTTATAGTCCAGGAACAGAGGACCCTAGGACCATTAAGGGAAAAGTGTATGAGTGGAATGTGGGACCCTATACAGAGAAGTAGTGACACCAGAGATGGAGACAGAGATGAGGACATGGAGAGAGAGAGCAGCTGAGGACTTTAGACTCATGAAAAGATTAAGCCTGTGTGCTGGTGGCCAGGTGCTGGTAGCCAGGAGGCAGGCTTGCAGAATGTGCCCTTTGGTTGTTTAAATGATTATATATTTCTGAGTGTTTTTGCACACACCCCTCAAAAAAAAAACAAAACAAAAAACAAACAGAAGAAATAGAAGCAAATACTATTGAATTATGATGCATGGAGATTGTAATCATTGCAAGGAAATGATTAGTGTAAAACTGATGTTCTCCCATGTAAACTATCACTCAATTCACAATAAAAACTAAAAAAAATAAATTAAAAAAAATGGACTTCCACAGATAGAATATACAGGAAATATACATGGACCTCAACAGATAGAATATACAGGAAATCAAACTGACTACATCTGTGGGGAAAGACTGTGGAAAAGCTCAATATCATCAGTCAAACCAAGGCCAAGGGCAAACTGTGGAACAGACCATCAATTGCTCATATGCAAATTTAAGCTGAAGCTGAAGAAAATTAAAACAAATCCATGAGAGCCAAAAGATGACATTGAACATATCTCATCTGAATTCAAATGGCATTGAACATATCCCTTTCTTAAAAATCAACTGATCATAGATGTTAATCACATCTAAGGTAGACTGTAGAAGAATTGATGCATTTGAGTTATGGTGTTGGAGAAGAATATTTAAAGTACCATGGGCTGCCAAAAGAACAAATAGATCTGTGTTGAAAGAAATACAGCCAGAGTACTCCTTGGAGGCCAGGATGGCCAGACTTTCTCTTATACTTTGGACATGTTGTTAGGAGGGAACAGTCACTGGAGAAGGATATCATGTTTAGTAAAGTGGAGGGTCGAAGAAAAAGAGGAAGATCCCCAACGAGATGGATTGGCACAGTGGCATCATCAATGGGCTCAAACATAGCAATGATTGTGAGGTTGGTCTAGGGTCGGGCAGTGTTTTGTCTGTTGTGCATAGGGTCGCTGAGTCAGTACCAACTCAATGGCACCTAACAACAACAACATCTGAATTTACAGACCATCTCAAGAACAAATATGATACACTAGACAATAATGACCGAAGACCAGAAAAGTTATGGGATGACATCAAGACCATTATTCAGGAAGAAAGCAAAAAGTCATTGAAAAGACAGGAAAGAAATAGAACATCCAAATGGATGTCAGAAGATACCCTGAAACTTGCTCTTGAGCATAGAAAAGCTAAGTCAATGGGAGAAATAAGGAAGTAAAAGAGCTGAGCAGAAAATTTCAAAGGGCAGCTTGAGAAGACAAAGTCAAGTCTTATAAGGAAATATGCAAAGACCTAGAGTTAGAAAACCTAGAGTCAGTAAAGCAAAAATGCACACTCAGCATTTCTCAAGCTGAAAGAACAGAAGAAAAAAACCTCAAGTCTTAACTTGCAATATTGAAGGAGGATTCTACAGACAAAATATTGAATGATGCAGAATGCATCAAAAGAAGATGGAAGGAATATACAGAATCCCTGTACCAAAAAAAAAAAAAAAGTCGATGTTCAATCATTTCAAGAGGTAGAGTATGATCAATTCCAAGCTGCACTGAAGGCATTGGTGAAAAACAAAGTTCCAGGAATTGAAGAAATGCAAATTGAAATCTTTCAACAAACTAATGAGGCACTGACTCATCTACGCCAAGAAATTTGGAAGACAGCTATCTGATCAATCAATTGAAAGAGATCCATATTTGTGCCTATTCCAAAGAGATGTGTCTCAACAGAATGTGGAAATCTTCAAGTAATAGCATTAACATCACATGCAATTAAATTTTTCTTAAGATAAATAAAAAGTAGCAATAATGCATTGACAGGGAACTGCCAGAAATTTAAGCTGGATTCAGAAGAGGATGTAGAACTAGGAATATCACTGCTGGTATCAGATGGTTCTTGGCTGAAAGCAGAGAATACCAAAATGTTGTTTACTTGTGCTTTATTAACTATGCAGGCATTTGATTGTGTGGATGAGCTATGGGTAGCATTGTAAAGAATGGGTATTCCAAAATGCTTAATTGTGATTATTGGGAACCTGCACATAGACAAAGAGGAGTCAACAAGGGGATACTAAAAAGTTTAAAATCAGGAAAAGTATACACCAGGACTGTACTCTTTCACTATACATATTCAATCTGCACGCTGAGCAAATAATCCTATAAACTAGATTATATGAAGAAAAACGTAGCACCAGGATTGGAAGAAGACTCATTAACAACCTGTGATATGCAGATGATACAACCTTGTTTGCTGAAAGCAAAGAGGACTTAAAATACTTACTGATGAAGATCAAAGACTACAGCCTTCAGTATGTACTACACCTCAATGTAAAAAACAAACAAAAATCCTCACCACTGTACCAATAAATAACATCCATATAAATGGAGAAAAGATTGAAGTTGTCAAAGACTTCATTTTGCTTGGATCCACTGGAGGCAGCAGTTAAGAAATCAAACATTTTGCTTTAGGCAAATCTGTTGCACAAGATCTCTTTAATGTGTTCAAGAGCAAAGATATCAGTTTGAGGACTTGGGTGCACCTGACCCAAGCCATGGTATTTTCAATCACCACATATGTGTGTGAAAGCTGGACAACGAATAAGGAACACCATAGAAGAATTGATGCATTTCAATTATCATTTGGGAAAGAATATTGAGAGTACCATGAACTACCAGAAGAACAAACAAATCTATGTTGTACTAGAAGTACACCCAGAATGTTCCTTAGAAGTCATGATGGTGAAACTTGGTTTCCCATACTTCAGACACGTTATCAGGAGGGAGCAGTCCCTGGAGAAGGACATGATGCTTGGTAAAGTGGAGGGTCAGTAAAAAAGAGAAAGACTCCCAATGAGATAGACTGACATAGTGGTAGCAGCAATGAGCCCAAACATAACAATGACGAGGATGGTGCAGGGCCGGGCAGTGTTTCATTCATATGGTCCCTGTGAGTTGGAACCAACTTGATGGCACCCAACAACAGTAACAAAAGCAGTAGTTCATTTGTTGTGACAAATGTAATACTAATGCAAGATGCCAATAATGGCAGAAACTGGGTAGGGAGCATGGGGAACTCTTGGACTGTTTGCACAACTTTCTATGCATTTAAAACTAGTCTGCCTTTCTTAACATCAACTAGATGTTAATCACATCTACACAGGATCTTCACCACAATGCCTAGATTAGCATTTGATTGAATAACTGAGGACAGTAGCCTGTGGGAGGCACAGACTAAGCACTCAACTACTAGCTGAAAGATTGACGGTTCAAACCCACCCAGAGGCATCTCAGAAGTTTCACTGTTCATGAGGTCACCATGAGTCAGGGGCTGACACACAGCAACTAGCTACACAAGCACTTATTAAAGAGAGATCGAGGGAACTTGAAGCAGAGAATGTAAGGATAATAATATTTCTATAAACAACAGCTCAATAATAATTATAATATTTGCTTCCATTAATTGGGAGTTATAAGTTCTTATGATACCCTGAACTTCTTGTGTTGTGACACTTATCACGCAATCTCAGGCAGAGTCTAACAGAAACCATTTTTAACAGAGAGAACTAAATGCAGGGATTAGTTACCCAGGAAAGAAGGTAGGTGAGAACCTCAGGAAGCTACTACCAACCCTAGTTGATGTGTGATTCAGCCATTGTCAAGGACACAAAATCTCCCTTCCTCCCACCTAGCCTGTCTTCTGATACATCCCATCAGCTAAAGCCTTCAGAAGCCAGCAGACAAACACACTCACCAGGAGTCTGCCCCCGCCCCCGCCCCCTGCGGTGCCTGTGGCACACAGCAAAGCAGGTGGGCCCAGGGCGGGCACATGGTGCCACGATATGATATGTTTCATTGCTTGCAACCCAACCCCCAGAGGACTGCAATAAACTCAGTGAGGAGGAGGGAGGCTGTGTCTCTCACCTCAGTTTCTCTTCGGCCTCTCTCTCCCTCTGCCAGATGTATGATTCACATGCAAATATATGATACAAAACCAACTGGTATCATTCTGTCTCGATTACCTAGTGTTGCTATGACAAAAATTCCCACAAGTAGGTAACTTTCAAGAACAGATAGTTCAGGAAGCTAGAAGCTGAAATTCATGGCATGGCCCAAGTGGATGTCCTTCTTTGCTGCAGTCCTGGGAGTTCCTTGGGTTCTTCAGCGTTCCTTGGTGTTCCCTGCACGTGTGTCTGAGTGTGATCTGCTCTTTTCGTCACTCAGAAGTGATTAGGGTTAGGGCTCACTGGTGTGGCTTCATTGCCAAAACAAAAGAAAAACCCTATTTCCTATCCAAAGGTAACAGGGTTAGAACTTCAATATATGTTTTTGGAAAACACACCCGTTTTTCAAATAAGTTAACTGAGGGTCAGAGACATTAAGGACTTTGCCTAAATTCCTAAGGTGAGTGAATATGGAACCAGGAGAAGTGAAAGTCTAGCTCCTCCCAGCATGTCACGCTGCTCTGTGTGGGGGCTGTCTAGACACAGCAGATGAGACGAAACTGTGAACGTAAGGCTGATACCACACTGCCAGGGAATATTCCTGTGGGCATGAGCTCTGAGTGCTGGGGGCCATTTGTAAACAAAAATATGTGTGAGTTTTCCTACCTGTATGCATAAACATCTCATTTTCAATACATGTGGCATTGTAAGACCAGTACTGGACTACAAACCATAAGGTCGGCAGTTCAAACCCACCAGCTGCTCCTCAGAAACCCTATACAGGGTCGCTGTGAGTCAGAACCGACTTGACAGCACACAACAACAACATAGGATAAGCATTCGACTGCTAACCAACTGCAAGGTAGGCAGTTCAAACCCACCAGCCGCTCTGCAGGAGAAAGAAGAGGCTCTCTGCTTCCATAAAGACTTACAGCCTCCAAAACCCAAAACAGGGTTGCTGCAAGTTGAAATCACCTTGATGGGAATGAGTTTGTTTTCTGATTGATTAATACGTGTGTGGGGAGCAGGGTGGGGCCTGGAGAGGGGCTCACTTCCTCCCCACCCCAAAAAAGCCTGCTTTCCTTCCTTTTAGGTCTGAGAAAAAACCCCAGCTGCCATCAAGTTGACTCCTGCTCCTGTGTCAGAGTAGAACTGTCTGGTTTTCAAAAGTAGGTCGCCAGGACTTTCTTTCAAGGAAACTTTGGGTGGACTCGCACCTCCAGCGTTGCAGTTAGCACGTTGGCCATCTGCATCATCTAGGAACTCCTTCAGCTCTGGATCCCTCTCAAAGGTGTTGGGCTTGCATATAAGTACGCTCAATATTATAAACAGAGCCCTATTTTCATCCTTTTTAGATAAATCCACTTTAAAAACCGTGTGGCTCAAACCCCTACAGGCTAGAATCAGGGCGAATCCTCCTCTGCTATGGCCTGAGATTAGTATTCCTGGTGCATTCTGTAGCAGCAGCACAGCTGAAAGTTATCAGCAGGCTGACTTTCCATCTCAAGAACTGCGAACTGCAGCTCGCACAGGCACTTGCAGATATTAAAGGAAGATTTAGAGACCCTCACACTGGCTGCCAACACTAAGCCTTTGTAAAGACTCTGAAGGCATGAGACTACAGGCATCTGTGAGAGGGGGGAAGGAAACATCCGCTTGCTTTGAGAATGTTATTAAAAAATAATAACCTTCTTGAGCAGAAGCAAAATACTCCATTCCAGATTGTGGCATTGTCTCTTTGGCCATGACCCATGCCTTAAGAGAGGGGCTGCTGCCTGCCTGCCCCCTCACCCCACCAGACCCTGCAGTTGTGGGCAGTTAGTGGAGATACATTCCCAGAGCCACAGCAGGAGGGCGTTCTGCTGGAGAACTGAGCCCAGAAAGGAGGGAAGTGGAAGTGGGAGGGGAAGGGGCATGTTCTTGAGTCATGCTGTGAGCAGCCTGGGGCTGACTGAGTGCCATTCCCAGGAGGAAAGGCCTGAGCAGCTGCTCCAGAAGTACCCTGCATTTAGTTCAGGCTGCACTTTTGCCGTCCTGAAATTCTTGATCACTGTTACACAAGAGGCCCTGTGTTTTCATTATGTGCTTTTTATTGTTGCTGTAAGCTGCCATCCCTGACTCATGGTAACCCCATGCACAAGGGAACCAAAATGCTGCCCAATCTTGAGCCTTCCCCATGATCTACTGCTGACTGAACCACTGTGATCCATAGTGTTTTTACTGGCTGATTTTCAGAAGTCAATCACCAGGCCTTTCTTCCTACTCCTGCTTAGTCTGAAAGTTCTGCTGAAAGCCGCTCAGCTCCACTGACAGGCAGGCATTGGCTGCACATGCGGTACAAAGGCTGGGAACTGAGCCCTGTACAGAAGGCATGAATTCCAACACTGAGCCATCACTTCATTTCACACTAACCAGTTGCTGTCAAGTCAATTCCAACTCATGTCAATCCCATGTGTGTCAGAGCAGAACTGTGCTCTATAAGGTTTTCAGTGGTTGATTTTTTAAAAAGTAGATTACCTCTGGGTGGCCTCGAACCACCACCCTTTCAGTTAGCAGCCCAGTGCATTAACCCTGTGCACTATACAGGGACTCCCATTTTGCACATAAACCAAAACCAAACCCACTGCCACCCAACTCATAGCCACCTTGATAAGATGAATTAAAACTGCTACTTAGAGTTTCCAAGAGTAAATCTTGACAGGAGTAGACAGCTTCATCTTCCTCCTGCACAGTGGATACTGGGTTCGAATGGATGGCCTTGTGCTTAGCAGCCTTATGCTTATTCCATAGTACCACCAGGGTAGATCCTGACTTCACCTCTCAGTAAAGGAAGACCACAAAAGCTGAGCAAGATCTGATAGCTCCTGTTAGAAAGTGACTCTCATCAAGATCAACATGCTGTTTGTGTCTCCTCGTTACTGAAAGGCCTCTGGATTGGTGTAAGGCTCAGAGGTGCTTGAGTGTCCTCTTCATGTGCGGCACTGACATGGCCCCTCTGGGCTAAGTCCTGCCTGCACACAAGGCCTTGGTACCTGCAGGAACATCCAGCATCTCCAAGGGTAATGGCTCAAAGCAATGGTTGGTCCCTGCATGCTGACTGCAGCAGCCCAGCCACATGGGGTCAAATCTGAATGCCCCAGTTATCCCAGCTGTTCCAAAGCATGGCTCCAGCTCTTCCGTTGATTGAAGTTGCTTCTGAAGCAGAAGCACAGACGCAGGTCAATGCCAACCCAGAGATTGTGGGCAGGAGCCCAACATCCTTGCAGCTGCTCCCTGTGGCAAAGCACCCCCAGCAGGAGGGCAAAGCATGCTTACCTGGTTACTGCTCTCCTTGATGATCTCACGTTTGGCATCTTCTGCTCTGTCTTGATCTCGGCAAACCAGGTGAACTGTGCCACCTGGTGGAATTCAGCAAAATTGCCTATCAGGGATAGTGTAAGCGGAAACCAGCTTTTCCAAAAAGAAAAAAAAAAATGAAACCATATGTGCTCCGCAAATAATTAAAACCAAACCCACTGCCATGGAGTCAGTTCCAGCTCTCAGCGACTCTGTACAGGGTTTCCGAGGCTGTAAATCTTTACAGAAAGAGAAAGCATCTTTCCCCCACAGAGTTTGAACTGTTGTACTTGGAGTTAGCAATCCAGTGCTTATTCTACAGTGCCACCAGGGCTTCTCGGGTTCTCTAGTTGTTATTAAATATTATTGAGTCCATTGACTTATAGCGACACAGTATAGGGTTTCTGAGAAGTGGCTGGTAAGGTTTGAACTGTTGACTTTGTGATTCAAACCAATCTTGCAGTCCAGTACTTTATACTTTATACCAGGACTCCCCAGTTGTTGTTAAATGCCATCGAGTCGATTCAGGACTCCCCAGTAGAACCCCTGAAATTGAGGCAGTTCTGGAAAATCTGGAGCTCTGGTGATAATGACTCAATGAATATTTATTGAAAATCTGCATTCATACATGGCATTGTGTTGGACTACTAAAAGCAAGGTTTGGATTCAATTCCACCAGCTGCTCCAAGGGAGAAAGGTAAGGCTATCTGCTCCCATAGACATTCAGTCTTGGAAACCCTAAGGAGCTGTTCTACTCTATCCTATAGGGTCGCTATAGTTGGAATTGACTCAACAGCAGTCAGTGAGCTGGGAAGTCTAGATGGAGCCAGTGCCCTCCACAAGGAGTTAGAGAAGGGTAAGAGTGAAGAGAGTGCCAGCTGGTCTTCTGGGGGATCCTGCGTCCCCAGCATCATTGTACACTTACCTGGGGAAGCTTTGGAAGATACAGGTGATGGACCCAGGCATAGGTACTTTTAAAGGTTCCCAAGTGACTCTAGCATTCAGCTCAAGTTGAGAATCTAGTGTAAGGGCTCCATGATATAGTTACTGAGAGTGCACCTATCAATGGCATGCACACTTTTCAGCAGATGCCAGCCCAGCATCAATCAAGGTTCACTTAAAGGGGAATGCCTTGGCTGTGGCAGTTCCGAAGTAATCATTACGAGACTGCTTTCTTCACTTAAAATAGTCTGCTTGATTAAATGGGGTCAGCTCCATGAGCGGCTAGAGGGTAACCACACAGCCAGCTCTCAGCGCCTCCTCCCCACCACAGCTGAGAGTGCTCCCAAGTTGCTAAGAGGCAGCTAATCCTCCCCTGACTGGGCAGATAATTAAATAAAGCTCCAAGTGGTATACTATTCCCCTGGAAAAGGCTTAACTTGGTTTT
>NW_006408950.1:757718-772576 GCF_000296735.1 Chrysochloris asiatica
TGAAAGTGATCAATTCCCAACCTATTTCCCTGATCTCTGCAGGAACATCGATTATTCCTACAGAAGAGACTCCTGAGAGACACGATGCTATTTGTGACTTGTGTGCAAAGTCTTAGCATGTACCAGAGACTTGAGCTGACTGAATAATTTACAGACACCTCGAGAGCCTCTGTGTAGAGTCAAGGCTAAGGAAGGGAAGTAGGGACCAGCCCTGTGCTCGAACCCTGGACGCTGGACCCCAGGATGGAGGAAGGAAGCTCCCGTGCTGCCCTACTCTCCACCCCTCACTTCCAGTTACTCTCTAGGGCACTGGTTCTTTTTCTTTCCTAGTTCAACTATTTCTACATGTCTCACTATTTCTACATGTCTCACTCAGTGCCATTGGTCATGTTCATCAAGCTCTGTGGCCTCTGGCCATTGACTCCACCACCAGATGGGCCCTGGTTCTTAAGCAAGGTCCACATCCAAATTCTGATACCTTCTGAGCTCCTTCCTTCACTCCTGAGATTCTCATTGAGAAGACAAGGGTTAGGGACCAAAAACAAACCTGTTACTATCAAGTCAATTCTGATTGATGGTAACCCCACATGCTACAGAGTGAGATTGAGCTCCACAAGCGTTTCATTTGTTGTAATCTTTGCATCATCAGACTCCCATGCCCTCCTCCTGCAGAGTCGTTGGGTGGATTTGAACCATTAACCTTTCTAGCAGTCAGGGGCAAACTGCTTGCACCACCAAGAGACCTGAACTAGGGACTAGGCATCCATATATTTTTTTTAAGTTTCACTGATGAGTGACGACTGCCCTCCACTGTTCTTAAGCAGAAAACACTGTGAAGTTTGGGCAGGCCCCAAACACTCCTGTGAATTAATTAAATGTTGAAGAACGTCGCCTCCAGGCACCCACTCTATGTACCTTTAACTGGAAGCTTAGAAACTCAGCAGCTGTGTGCTCAAAGGGGCCACTCTCCAGTATTATTGGCCACGTTGGCCAGGCCTCTCTTGACCTGCTGGAGACACGGGGTGCAATCCCTGCGTGGACCAGGTAGGCTGGCTGGGAGTTAAGGGGGCACTGGGTTAGCAGACTACTTACCTCTTTTGGCTATTTCAATAGCAGTTGCTTTCCCAATGCCACTGTTCCCTCCAGTGATCAAGAAGGTTCTTCCAGGAACTTGGACCTCCAAGTCATTGGGGATGAAGTCCTGCGATGCAGCTTCATAGCCACTCCTGGAAATGGCAAACCCATAGAACCAACAACCACAGTGAGCTGGGACACAAACCCCTTTGGGAATAGACTCATTCTGCGGTGGGCTTTCTCTGCTGCTTCCACAGCTCAGCCTCTCTCCTCCCCTTCCTCCCTGGTCTCACCAACAATGTCAACTTCCCAGGGCCTAGATTTCCTCACCATGGACTTTCTGAACTTTTCAAAATATTTGGAGATCCCAATTTTGTGACATCCAAACTACCTTTCTCAGATTGCCCCTGATGCTTTTGTTGTTATTAGTTGTCAGAGTAGATCTGTGCTCCATACAGTTTTCAATGGCAGATTTGGAGGAAGTAGATCGCTAAGGTACCTTTGGGTGGAATTTAAACTTCAACTATTGGGTCAACCATTTGCAGCACCCAGGGATTCCTCTTCTACCATTACTTTCCTGGTATTTGCTGGTTAAGAAATTGACCGAGCATAGAAAGTCAGGAAGTAGAGGTAGGATGGTGTGGGGGGCTTAGCAGGAGACCCCTGAGAGTGGAGCTCTTCCCACACAAGCAGGGGAGAGTCTCTGATCCTGATCTCACACCCAAAGAACTTAGTGGTTTCTCTCTGGTCCTGAAGTTTCTACAAGAGGCCCAGGGCCCTCCCACACGGCCTGTTTACACACCCACTGCCAAGAACTGGTCTCCGGCCCCACACCCTGGTACAGCTCAACTGCCAATTCCTCTCCCAGGACACCCGACGAAGAGCCCAAAGAATGTTTATGAGCGGGTTTGGTTGGAAGTCATCTGCACTGGGGCAGTCATGGAAGCTTGTCTCACAGCCTCGTCAGACATTATTAGAGAATAACAGGCTGCTCCCCTCCCCACAGCAACTCAGAGAACGCCCTTCCTATTACTTCAGCTCTAGTGGCTCAAGCAAGCAAGACTTCTAATTATTCCAAAGTTTCCTCGAATGTTTGTCTCCAAAATTAAAATACATCAAGTCAAGAGCTTTGGACTGAACCACATTTGAGTTTTAAATTGCAGCTTAATAGCTGGGCGACCTCATGTGTTCACTTAATTTTCTGAACTCCTATGTCCTCCGCAGAAAGCAGATAAGAAAAGTTATCTCTTGTGCAGTCTAAATGAGATAATGTGTCCGACATTTATCACAGCACTGGGAACATATGTGTTAAGTGCCATCGAGTCCGTTTCGACTCATAGCCACTTTGTAAAGCGTTTTCCGAGGAGTTGTTGGTGAGTTTGAACTGCTGACCTTGCTGTTCAAACCGACCCTGCGGTCGAGTGCTTATCCTACAGCACTACACCAGAATTCCATATTGAGTTCAATAAATTGTTTTGTGTCATCAAGTCAGTTCCAACTCCTAGTGACCCTGTATAGGGTTTCCAAGAGTGAGAGATGGGTTTGACTCAGTCCAGTGCTTATCCTATAGTGTCCCACCAGGGCTCTCAGTAAAGTTTTTGCTATGTGCCATAGAATCAGTTCTGACTCCAAAGCAAGCTTGTACAGGGCTTCCAATGAGTGGCTGGTGAGTCTGAACTGCTGACCTTGAGTTTAGCAGTCCAGTGCGTATCCCAGAATGCCACACCAAGACCCTTATTCATCAGCTCAGGCCTCTGATTCTTTCTGAAGAGCCCCTTTCCTCTGCAGGGGAATCTTTTCACAGTAACTCTAGGACCCCAACTTGTAGGGGAAAGTAGGATAAGCACTGGACTGCTAACCTCAAGGTCGCTCCTCAGAAATCCTATATAGGGATCTCTGCGAGTCAGAACTGACTCAACAGACTTAACGACAATAACATTAATTTTTTTTTAACTTTTTATTGTAAATTGAGTGAAGGTTTATAGACAAGCTCATCAACTTTACATTGCACAAATCATACGCTTGGTTTCATCTCAGTGACTACAATCGTACCAGTCATGCTCAACATTGAGCTCATCCTCTGCCCCCAATCCTTCCACATCAGAAGATGCTTTTGAAACTGAAATCAACGATGAAGTGGGAAGATTTGTTTTTCCCTACAAGTTGGGGTCCTGGAGTCACTGAGAAAGAATTCCCCTGCAGAGGTAAGGGGCTCCTCAGAAAGGGCCAGGGGCCCAGAGCTGATGAATGAGGTCTAGCAGGTATGGAGTTAGTGAGTGAACTCCCCAAACCATAAGAGAGCCAGAAAAAGAGCGCATTCTGGAACTGGCTCCTTAAACACCCCTTCCTCCAGGGAAGCCAGAGAGAGAAGAAGTTAGCTTCCCACATTCCTGGTATTACAGTCTGCTGACAGCAGCTTGTGTATGAAACCCTTCCTGAAGCTCCAGGCCAGGGGAGCTGCCCAATGGGCCTGGCCAGGTGTAGGCTAGCATGATGGTAGAACCCCTCTCTGCCCTTTGCCTTGGCTCTTTGCCTTCAACACAAGTAGATCATCTGGGTCCAATCTGTTGTAAATTACAAAATTACTTTTAATGCATCCCTCCCCACCACCCTTTTTTTGAAGCATTTTATCTTAACCTCTTGATATCAGCAAATTAAAGCATTTGAAAGCAAATTACTTGTCCAAAGTCACAAGACAGTGGGTAATAAAGCCAAAGGAAGTTTTCCTGTTCTCTCAACACCTAGCCTAAGGCACTTTCTGTTACACTAGTATGTTGTTGTCTAGTCAATTCGGTCTGGAATTGGCAACCCCAGGTGTTACAGAGTAGAACTGCTTCACAGGGTTTTCTTGGCTGTAATTGTGGAGTCTCCATGAGTCAGAATCAACACAACAGCACAACACAACAGTCTTTATGGAGACAGACTGCCAGGCCTTGCTGGATGGGTTCGAACTGCCAACGAATAGTGGAGCACAAACCACTCATAGACGTTTACTACCAGTGGTTCCAAAGCCGGATTCCAGCCAAGCAGCATCAGCATCACCTGGAAACTTGTAAGAATGCCAGTTCTCCATATACTGAGTCCGATGCTTTGGGTGGGGCCCAGTAAACTGTGGTTTCACAAGCCCTTCCCGTGATTGTCATTCAAGCTAAGAGAGCTATTAAATGTTCAAACTCGAGTCATAAATTTTAGCTAATCTCACAGTAAACGCAGACATCTTCCTAGGGCTACTTTTCTGAGCTGCACCTAATTTATACCAAGTGCCGAAGGTGAGGTTGGACAGAAGGTCCTGGGGAAGGTCAGACCTCTCTCAAGAGATAACATACCCACAAACTTTTGAAATGTACTAATTAGGGAGTTCTGGTGTGGCACTGTGGGATAAGGCACTGGATCACAATGTCAGCAGTTCAAACTCACCAGCCACTCCTCGAAACGGACTCCATGGCACTTAACAACAATCAGAAGAAGAGGCTAGTTTATATCAGTTGATAGTTAAAAGTCCTTTTGACCCAGTCAATAAAAGTCAACAAGTCATAAAGAAACCGGCATCTTATGTCACCAGTAGAGTATCTCTCCTGCTCCCCAAATTAAAAACTTCGCATTTAACCAATCACCCAGAACTTCGTTAGCATTTTCCTGTCTTTAAAAACCTTTCCTAAACACGCTTCTCTGCTAGCACATTAATCACTCAGTAAGCCTGTGGTGTGCCTGGCATGGCGTTGTGGGTTAATGCGCCAGACTGCAAAGCCGTTTGAACTGCAAGGTTGGCGGTTCAAACTCACCAGCTGCTCCTTGGAAACCCTATTCAGGGTTGCTATGGGTTGGAACCAACTCGATGGCACTTAACAACAACAAGAAGCCTGTGGTGTGGCACTGTAGGATAAGTCCTGGACCACAAAGTCGGTTTGAACTGCAAGGTTGGTGGTTCAAACTCAGCAGCCACTCCTCAGAAACCTTAAACAGGGAGGCTATGAGTTGGAACCAAATCAACGGTACTTAACAAGAAGCTTGGTTTAAAGAACTATTTCTTAATGGACAGAACCCTGGTATTTAAGGTTTCCCAAGCCCCCTTATGAGTAGTGGTGTGGTGCCGGAGGATACACACTGGATTGGTAACTGTGAGGTCGGTAGTTCAAACCCATCAGCCATTCGTTGGAATGCAGGGTCACTATGAGTTGGAACATTAACAATCCCCAGACCCCTCCATGATAAGAATCATCAGGAGACAAGCTCCCAGATGAGGTTTTCCTTGCCTTATTAAAATATGGAATTTGAATAACATTACTTTCTCACCCACACCTGCCAATAGGGTTGAGGGGCCAATCTAAAAGTGCCCCAAGTAATTCTTACGCTCAGACAAATTTAGGAAACAACAACTAGAGCATGCCAATTGTAGGAAGGCTTTATAAGCATCCTCGTGTGCTTCTTTGCAACAACCAATCATTGGAGATTATAAAGACAGTATTTGCAAGGGCAAAGTTCAGAAGGCAGGCAGGGTTAAGAAAGGAGGAGAAAAGGAAATGGGAAACAAAAGGACTTGGGATGATTGCTGTTACATTGTAGCGACTGCAATCAATGACATGAAACAAAATGTGCATGAATTATTGAATTGCTTTGTAAACTTTCACCTGACTCACAATAAAAGGTAAAAAAAAAACAAAAAAAAAAAAAACACTAGTGTGCCAAGAAAAAAACATTGCAAGTCTAAAACACAAGCTCTCATATTGAAATCTAAAAGTCTTCTCTTTTCCTCAGATTCACCAGACACAACAGCAGAAGAACCTAGACCTGCCTATGCTCTGCCCTCCCATTTGTTGTGGTCTCAGGCCCCTTGACCTGACTACTTCCTTCCCTCAAGGTGGAGAATTCAGGGAATGAGTCCTAGGGGGAAGATCCTACTACTTTCCTCAGGGCTGGAAGTTAATGTAAGTATACTCTTCATCAGGCACAGCTCTGTGCAAGAGGCCAGGAGACGGTGGCCTCTGCCAGAGGACAGTCCTTCCAAAAAAAAAGCTGCCACTTCATTCACTTAAATTCAACACAGGGCTGAAGGCCAGCTTCTCACCATTCTCTGCAGTGCTGGGCTCTGAGGCTGCATAGTTTGCAGCTGTTTTGAAAGGATGTGAGAAGAGGAGTGGCAGTTACCTTTGTTAGCAATTTTGCCTTGTGCTCAGGCTGCCTTAAACCCACTGCCATCCAGTCGACTCCAACCCATGGCAACCCCATATGTGTCAGGGTGGAACTGTGTTCCATACAGTTTTCAGTGGCCAGCCATTTTTTTCAAGATGCGGCTAGGTGGACCCCAATCTAAAGCCTTTGGTAGCAGCTAAAGGAGCTCTGGTAGCGTAGTGGTTACGAGTCGGGCTGTGAATCTCACGGTTAGCAGTTCGAAACTACCAGCTGTTCCGCGGGAGAAAGATGAGGCTTTCTGCTCCCGTAAAGATTTACAGACTCGGAAACCCTGTACAGGGTCGCTATGGGTCGGAACTGACTCCACGGCACTTAACAACAACAAGTGCTTCAGAACAAGGCAGAGAGTTGTTGTTGTTAGGTGCCATCGAGTCAGTACCGACTCATAGCAAATGTAGGCACAGCAGAACTAAACATTGCCCAATCCTGGGCCAACCTCACAATTGTTGCCACGCTTGAGTCCATCGATGCTGCCACTTGGCCAGTCCATCCCACTGGAGGTCTTCCTCTTTTTCTCTGACCCTCCACCCTACCAAACATGATATCCTTCTCCAGCAACTAGAAAATGGTCAGGCTCCATATGCAAATCACCTGGGAGATTTGCTGTTAAACTGAGTCAGAATCTCTAGGGGGTGGGGCTTATGGTAAGTGCCACAGAGTCAGACTCAGAGCGATCCTGTGTACAGTTTCCAAGGAGTGGCTGGTGGGTTTGAACTGCTGACCTTGTGGTGAGCAGGCCAGTGTTTATCCTACAGCGCTATGCCAGGACTCTCAGGTCAGAGTACTGGTAATTTTAGAGCTTCATTGCGATTTTTGAACATCAACCATTTCCTTTTGATACAGTGACTCTGTGTTTTCCTTCCATCTTCTTTTGATGCTGTCTGCATCATTCAATAATTTGTCCAGAGAATTCCTTCATGCGAAGTATGAGTATTTCAGAACACTTAATTGTACTCATGAGGAATCTGTACATGGACCAAGAGGCAGTTGTTTGAACAGAACATGGGAACACTGAATGGTTTAAAATTAAGGAAGGTGTGCGACAGGGTTGTATTCTTTCACCATACTTATTCAACCTGTATGCTGAGCAAATAATCCAAGAAGCTGGGTTCTATGAAGAAAAATGTGGCATAAGGATTGGAGGAAGACTCATTAACAACCTGTGATATGCAGATGATACAACCTTGCTTGATGAAAGTACAGAAGATTTAAAACATTTACTGATGAAGATCAAAGAGCACAGCCTTCAGTATGGATTACATTTCAATGTAAAAACAAAAATCCTCACCACTAAACCAATAAACAACATTCTGATCAACAGAGAAAAGATTGAAGTTGTCAAGGACTTCATTCTTCTTGGATCAACTATTAACACTCATGGAAGCAGCAGTCAAGAAATCAAACGACGTATTGCATTAGGCAAATCTGCTGAATAAGACTTTTTTAAAGTGTTGAAGAGCAAAGACGTCAGTTTGAGGACTAAGGTGTGCCTGACCCAAGCCATGGTATTTTCAGTAACTTCATATGCTGAGAAAGCTGAACAGTGAATAAGAAAGACCGTAGAAGAATTGATGCTTTTGAGTTATGGTGTTGGAGGAGAATATTGAAACTGCCATGGGCTGCCAAAAGAACAAACAGATCTGTGTTGGAAGATGTGCAGCCAGAGTGTTCCTTGGAGGCCAGGATAGCCAAACTTCATCTCTCATACTTAGGACATATTGTCAGGAGGGACCAGTCGCTGGAGAAGAATATCATGTTTGATAAGGTGGAGGGTCAGAGAAAAAGAGAAAGACCCCCCAGTGAGATGGGTTGGCAAAGTGTCAGCATCCATGGACTCAAGTGTGGCAACAATTGTGAGGTTGGCCCAGGATCGGGCAGTGTTTCGTTCTGTTTTGCATAGGGTTGCTATGGGTCGGTACCGACTCGATGACACGTAACAACAACAACATTGTGATTCTTAAATAAAAGCTGGTGGGCTTGGCCTCTTCTACCCTGGAAACCAGGAAGAAGTGAGTGCACAGCCCCTGACTCCGAACTTTCTATCTAGAGTCCAAATGACACATTTTACTATTGCTGTGTGCGTTGGAGTCGGTTCCCACCCACAGAGAGCCTATTTGGGTTTCTGAGGCCGTATATCTCTACAAGAACAAAAGCCTCAATGTTCTCTCTTGGAGGGCTAGTGGATTAGAACCTCCAACCCTGCAGTTAACAGCCCAACGAATAGCTCACTACACCAACACGGCTCCGTTTTATTGGTAAGAAATAAACACATCTAAGAAAGTACTAAGACTTAGTTGTCAATTTAGAACTTGTTAGCTAAAGACCTAAAACATTACCACAAACAGCTCCTCACAAACGCCAAGTTAACTGCGGATCGATGGCTGCAAGCACCCGAAACGCCTGTCAGCGGGGCGGGGCATGGGCGCGAAGCCCCGCCCCTCGGATTCCTGTCCGTAGTGGGAGCGCCAGGAGCGCTGGGAGCGCCCGCAGCCCCGCTGCACCCCCAAGCCTTCGGGCTGCCTTTCAGACGTTGCGAGAGCAGATGCTTTCCCGCCAACCTGGCTAGCCGCCCCGCGAGCCACGTGACAACCTGGCCGACCCGGCCTACCCCGCCAGCCCTTGCTCATCGGCCAGGTGGCCGTCTTACTTTGTGTATTCGCGCAGCCCCTTGGCGAACCAGGCGGCGGTGCGGTAGAAGGACATGGTGGGGCGCGCTGCACGTGGAGTCCCGCGGTCCCGGGCTCCGACACTCCTCCTCCTGCACAGCAGCGGTCACTGCACCTCAGGAGTTGCGGTTGCATCATCCGGGTTATGTAAGAGCCCCTCGGGCTTTTCTCTACTGGCACTCTGCACAGCCGCTGAGGGCGCTCCCCATCCTGGGATTTGGAGAGCGCCCCTCCAGCCCTAGCTTGGGAGGATTTGGGAATGTGACCCTCAGGTGGGCCCTGGAGGTCCATATGGTCAACTCGAGGTGGAATGAGTTTGGGGGGTTCCTGTACCTGTGGTGGGGATGCAAAGATGGCACCACAATGCAAGTCTTAGAATTTGGTGACCCATAAAAATCATGTGAACTGTAAAGAGGGGAGGCTTAAGGATTTATACAGATTTCTCCATATGATAGGTTTTAACACCAGGGTTGTTGCAGTAACTAGCACTTACTAAATTCCTACACACATTCTTTCACTACATGCCCCTGATTCATCAGAGAACATTATCAGCTGCTATGAGTCAATGTGGTAACGATCGTATAGTGACACCTGGCAAGTGGTGGGACTGGGTTTCCACCAGGATAAGTCTGTTTCCAAAGTCCAGATTTCCTTCTAGTCCTGCAACAAGTGGAGGTACCAGAGAGACACCGGATCTCTCCCCAAACTCATCAGCCTGCGCCTCCACAGACCCACCAACCCAAATTGTTAAGTACCTTGGAATCAATTCCGACTCATAGCGACCCTGTAGAGGGTTTCCAAGGAATGGCTGGTGGATTTGAACAGCCTATCTTGCGATTCGCAGTCCAGTGCTTATCCTACAGTACCACATCAGGGCTCCCAGCCCAAATGCTGCTGTTAAGTGCCGTTGGATCGGTTCCAACTCATAGCAACCCTGCATAAGGTTTCCAAGGAATCGCTGGTGAGTTTGAACCTCTGACCCTGTGGTTCACACTGATCTTGTGGTCCACTACTTTATCCCACAGCGCCACCGCAGGAAATAGTGTAAGTCAACAAAGTATGGTAGCTGGGCTGACACAGATCCCAAACAGGTCATCTGGCTTCCCTCCAAGTCTCTGTAGGAATCACTAGCATTTGCACTCCTGCCCAATCTGAGATACTTTTTCTTCTACCCTTACTACCAGTCATTTGGTTAAATTCTAACTGGTTTACCCCTTCCCCAAAGACTGGGCTACTCTTACAGAAGATATGCTGAGCCCAGCTGGCTTCATGGCCTCTCTGCCCACCCCAACCCCCTGGATATATTTTCACTTCAGAATAATTTGAAATAGATTTCCCCAGAACAGCTTATTTCTCTGAACAGGACTCAGAGGTTCCACTGCATTGCCCGTGTTCCTGACAGAGTGATGAAAGGAAGTTTAAACAAGTGACATTTTGTAAAACTACCCAGCCTGATGTGATTTTTAATGCCTATCCTGTTTGGCTGGGAGAACATTTTAGATCCCCAGTTACACAGCTGTGCTTTCTACTCTCAGCTTGGTGTCAGTGATGAAAAAGTGTCAGTCTGCTCCAAATCCTTCTTACCACCTCAGGAAATACACTTTTGACTTCCAGAATAGGCTTAAGAATCGGTTTAAACCACAAAGTCTGTTGAGGACTTCACAACACCTTGAGTTAAAGGGGTGGGTGGAAACCTACAATTATCTGTGAAGGCCTGCGCTTGGGAGGTTTAGAAAAATGCCTGCCTTCATAAAAGGTGATTAAAAAAAAAAAACTTAAGCAGCTCAAATTTTTTCCTCATCCCTTGCTCCTACTACACTATAGTCATTAAGTGAACCTTCAATACATGCTCAATATATAGTTTCAAATATTCACTAGGTACCAGACTAAGCCTTGGAAGAAACATCTGGCAATCTATGTCTAGAAATAAGCAAAAGGAAACCCTGTGAATTACAACAGAATACAGACATAGTGCTGGAAAAGAAGCATCTTCCAGCACTCAACAATGGTTGGAAGGCACTCAATACCAAACTCAAACATACCAACAATCGTGAAGATGGTGCATATGCCCCTTTCAGGCAAATATTTCATTGTGTTTTAATGGGGACAGCAACTAGTTACACGTACCTAGCTTCATACATTCTTCTATGTTGCTGTTGGTAAGTGCCATCGAATCAGTTCCATCTCAGTGACCTTGTATATTCTAAGGAGTGGCTGCTGGCTTTGAACTGCCAACCTTGTGGTTCACAGTCCAGTGCTGATCCTACAGCACCACACCCAGAATCCTTGATAAAAAAGGCAACCATTGTCTCAAAAGGGAGATGACACAAGAAACAAAGGGCAATGTGGGATTAATGGGGAAAGCTCCAGTTTGAGTATGAGTCAGGGATCTGGATTCTAGTTCTGCCACTGATCCCTGTTCGACCTGGGGTTATAGTGGCAATATGTATTGTGTGTCAAACCTCATGGATCACCTCACTTCATCCTTGCAATGACTGTTGCTCTTGATATTAGCCCCTATTCTCTCACAGGTTAGGAGGCTAGAAGGCCACATTTAGAATGCCTACTCGGCACATAACTGCCACCCCTAAAGGGGAGTCCTAGTGTGGCGCTGTGGGTTAATGCACCAGACTGCAAAGTTGTTTGAACTGCAAGGTTGGTGGTTCAAGCTCACCAGCTGCTCCTTGGAAACCCTACTATACAGGGTTGCTGTGGGTCAGAATTGATGTGACAGCACTTAACAACAACAACTGAAGGGGAGTTCTTGGTGTGGTGCTATAGGATAATGCGCTGGACCACAAGGTCGGTTCAAACCCACCAGCTGTTCCTTGGAAACCATATACAGGGTTGCTATGAGTCAGAACCAACGTGACAATACTTAACAACAACAACTGTACGGGAAATCTCTTTGTCAGCTCTGGGGAAAAGTCCTTGTCTCCTTGCAGCACCTGTAGGCCCAGCGTTCCTTGGGGATCTCCATGTGTTTGGGCATCAATCTTCCTCTGGGTCTAGGAGTTTTCTCAGTGCAGGTCCAAAGGACGCACTCTACTCCCAGCTTTATTTTCTTGGTGGTAGTAGGTTCCCCTCTATTAATTCCATTTATACATGTACACACTGAGACTTTGAGGGGTTAACTAACTTGGCTGAGGTAACAGTAAATACATAATGGACACCAAGCTGCATAATCAGAGGCCAGATTCTTACGCACTGTACCATGCATTATTGTGTGGGTCAACTCACTTAGCTTCTTTGTGCCTCAGTTCTCTCATCTAAACAAAAAGGGGTCAGACAAGTTGGCATTTGAGATCCCTTCCATCTCTGACTTTGCTACGAGAATTGCATAAAGATGTTAAGTTCAACACAAGGTACTTGTAAGAATGGCATCAAAGTGGGCACAGTTGCTTCATTTCACATAGCTAGAAAGCCTTTAAAATATTTTGTATGTGTCCCTGGCTCTAAACAAAGAAATAATCCTCCAAAACTTCCTTCCAATTGATTTAGAGTACTGAAACTAATTTTGACCAAATTGGATGGGAAAACAGAAGGTACGAGCTGCACAGCAGAGATGTGTGATGGGAAATCTGCAGGTTTTCTCTTACACACACACACACACACACACACACCAGTGCTCATATATTGCCTTCCATTGAAGCTCAGTACCAGTTTTTCCAGCCAAGTTGTCATGGCAACACCAGCTGCCAATGAGATCATGGAAGACAGGGTCATAATGGCAATGGTATCTTAATATTTTACCCTAGCAAAACCACTTAGTTAATAGAATGAATAACCATAAATCATAAATCCATAGGAAGCCCATGTAGACATTTGGTGTGCAGTTGGGGGTGGGGAATAAAAATGAAAAACGGGAAAGGAACAAAAAGGAAGCGAGGCTAAGGAGGGGGTGGGGAAGAAGGCCATGCTGATCCTTACTAGTTCTCCGTGTAGCTCATGCACAGGACCTGATCCTGTCTGTGCACGGATTACGAAACACAGCTCTTCTTTAATGACAGGGAGGGGGTAGGGTGGGGGCTTTGGATTCCCAGCCTTAGTCACAAAGGGCTTCTAAGAAAACCAAGGCTACTGTTGTGCAGTGTTCACACTAACAGGAGAGAAGCAGATGAGCCTGGTAGACAACAACCCATCCTCCCATTCAGAAACACTTTTCTGATGGTCTCCCTATATTCATTTAGGTTCATCAGCTCCTACAGATTGATTCACCCTAGGGCTGGCTACTACCCATCTGGACCAACTCCCTGAAAAGCAAATCCATTTGAGTTCATTTCTATCTTCTGTTCACAAGAAACTAATCCCAGTGGGTGCTTCTAGCAAGAATGCAAGGAAGCAGGGTGGGAAAGAGATTTAGTTTATACTGAAGACCCGTATTTTTACCTTTGGCTTTTATACCATGTGCATGAATCATTTACTCCAATAAAAATCGAGTCACTCCCCCTCCCCCACAACTTATTCCCCCTCCAAGGACTGGACATCTTGGCAGTGAGATGGCCAAAGGTGGGGCAGTTGTGAAATCTGGGTCAGTCAGTCTCTATTAGGAAGTGATTTCCCACAAACAGGCGTCTTTGGGTCATAAGCATGCATGGAATCTGTTCCCAAGGCTATTGTTTCACATTGAGCAGGTTCTGCTGTAAGTGCAAAAAGCAGCAGGTTTTCTCTGGTGGTGCTCAAGGGTAGGTAGAGGCAGAATTACAGCCTGGAGGATGCTCCTTGAGGCTGTGTAGTCGCCCCCACAAGCACCCCACAGACCACCTACTGTCACCACTGGCCTTGGGGGGAGGGTGGTGGCACAGTGCTTATTACAGACAGGGAAAAATGTGACACAATGACAAGACGGATGGAGTCAGAAGACTGGCATTTTCCTCTGAGCCTCAGTTTTCCCTCTCTACAGAATACAGCTGTCCAGTCCTCACAGCAGTGCATGTTGCTGTTAGCTTCCACTGAGTTTGGCCCGTGACATGGGAGCCCCACACACAACAGACTAAAATGCTACCATAATCCATTGCAGTTCTGACTGCTATGATTTGTGGGATTTTCATTGGCTGGAAATTTCAGGAGATCACCAGAACCTTTCTCCCTAGTCTCTTGGTCTGGAAGCTCTGCTGAAACCTATTGAGCATCATGGCAAAACATAAGCCCCTGCTGACAGATGGGGAGTGGCTGTGCACCAGGTGCACCGTACCTGGGCTCCCACCTGGCAGGAGAGAACTCTTATCACTGAGCTCTACTGTCTCACTCACAGCAGAGCAATGCTACGTTCATTACAAATGAGAAATGGATGCACAGAGAATGTAAGTGGCGTGTCCAAGATCACACACATCTACAAAGTAGTAGAGCCAGGATTCCAGCCACACTCTGGTACCATACTACAAGCCTGCCCATTGGTCGTCAGCACACAGCCCCTCTCCGTCTCTGGGTCTAGAGTCCCCAGCCACTCCATTTCTCTACGGCATCATCTCTGTCTCCATTTCTGGCTTCACTGTTTCCCTGGGCAGGGTCTCGCACTCCACATTTCTCCCTTGATGGTCCCAGGGGACTCCATTCCTGGCCTGCAAAGTCAATCAATCACTCCCCTCCTTTTGCCACAAAACATGTACCTTTACATTTCCAACCCTCAAAGTCAGTCCTGATAGTAATTATTCACTATTGTACCACAAGAGTGCTATCCCCATCTCCTTTCATCGGCCGCACTCAGACAGATTGGATACTACTCAGTGGAGATTCTACCTTCCTCTGTGCCCTCTTGAAAGCTTATAAGACAGTCACTTCTTGCCTTTGTAGGACAACCCCCCTGACACACATACACACCATTTTGGGTAATCACTGTCCAAGTTGCCCATCCCTGTCTACCCTGTGTATTGAGGGGTTGGGAATGATCCACGTTGTAAAGATTTGTTCCCTCTTTTGAGTTACGGC
>NW_006408950.1:772676-774796 GCF_000296735.1 Chrysochloris asiatica
CAGCCACACTCTGGTACCAGACTACATAAATGTAATCTCTCTGTTGTAATAGGGGACATTTCCTATGGAGGTTTCTCAATTGCTTCAGTTAGTCACTTCTGTGGACTTCTACCAGTGTGCCCTCCCTTTTGTGGTTGGTTGACTTGTTCCTGTGTGAGTGGGTGACTTTGCCAGTATTCCCTAGCCCATGTCCGCATCTCCTTCCCTACCTCCCCAAGTCAGAGGCACTGAGAGAATGAAGGTGCAACATTGAAATAGCTTGGACCATACTCCCGTGAGCACATTTGGAATGACCACCTGACCTTGCACTTGCAAACTATTTAGGCAATTCATTCATTCTGAGAGACTTGGGAACACTAAGGAATACTGAAATATTAATTTTTGTTTGAAAATTTATAATCTCTATAATATTCTGGTGTTGCCTCTATTTAGTTCCGACTCATAGTGACCCTGCTTAGGCTGTCCAAGGAGCAAGTGGTAAGTTTGAACTGCCAACCTTGCGGTTCAAACTGACTATGCATTCCTGTGTTTATCCTACAGCGCCACACCAGGACAGCATTGCATAGTGTATGTGTCCTAATTACACACACTCCTCTAAGACACTGAAAGGATAAATAAGTATTGTTATTCCTTGCCTTCGAGTCAGTTCCCACTGAAGGTGGCCCCACATACAACAGAAAAAATGCTGCCCAGGGCCACACATTGGGTGTCCTCTGTGCATTTTTATGAATGGAGTGAAGATTTACAGACAAGATCATCAGCTTTACACTCAACAAACCATACACGTTTCATCTCAATGATTACAATTCCCTTCTTGTAACAACAGTAATTCTGCTTCCTCACTGTGGTTCCTATTAGCATTCCACTTACCTTCCCATTCCTTCTCAACTTTGTCCTTAGGTAAATGTTACCCTTTTGATTTTGGATGATTGGCCATTCCATGGTGAACATACCTTACTAATGTTGTCTTCACTATATACCTAGGGAGCTCTGGTGGCATAGTGGTTACGAATCAGGCTGCTAACCTCAGGGTCAGCAGTTTGAAACTACTAGCTGTTCTGCAGGAGAAAGATGAGGCTTTCTGTTTTACAGCTTCAGAAATCCTGTATAGGGTTGCTATGAGTCGGAACTGACTCCATGGCGCATAACCACCATCACCACCATATACCTATCTATTGTTTGGCTGAAAGTTGGGCCATGAGGATGAGCTCCTTTCTAGACGTGAAGGGTGGTCAAGAGCCATAGTCTCAGGTTCCTCCAGTCTTTTTCTTATCAGGAAACCCAGTTGTTGTTGTTTTTTAATGTTTTATTGTAAATTATGTGATAGTTTACATGGGAGAACACTAGCTTTACATTCATCCTATCGTATTTTGTTACATTGCCATGGCTACAATCCCCTCCATGCATCATCAACCAACCAAAGGGTACACCCCGCAAGCCTGCCCATTGGTCGTCAGCACACAGCCCCTCTCCGTCTCTGGGTCTAGAGTTCCCAGCCACTCCATTTCTCCACGGCATCATCTCTTTCTCCATTTCTGGCTTCACTGTTTCCCTGGGCAGGGTCTCGCACTTCACATTTCTCCCTTGATGGTCCCAGGGGACTCCATTCCTGGCCTGCAAAGTCAATCAATCACTCCCCTCCTTTTGCTACAAAACATGTACCTTTACATTTCCAACCCTCAAAGTCAGTCCTGATAGTAATTATTCACTATTGTACCACAAGAGTGCTATCCCCATCTCCTTTCATCGGCCGCACTCAGACAGATTGGATACTACTCAGTGGAGATTCTACCTTCCTCTGTGCCCTCTTGAAAGCTTATAAGACAGTCACTTCTTGCCTTTGTAGGACAACCCCCCTGACACACATACACACCATTTTGGGTAATCACTGTCCAAGTTGCCCATCCCTGTCTACCCTGTGTATTGAGGGGTTGGGAATGATCCACGTTGTAAAGATTTGTTCCCTCTTTTGAGTTACGGCATCCATAGGTGTAGGTCAAGTTCATCACATGGTATCTGATTACTGTTTTTCCTCTTCTTTCTTCTAGTTGAGCTCTGATTATCCAGCCATTGAAGCCAGGTCAAGTGGGCATTATCTGCAAGTTTGGATGTTTTCTTCT
>NW_006408950.1:781156-790229 GCF_000296735.1 Chrysochloris asiatica
CTGTGCTGCCTGGTTAGGGAAGCGCCGGAAGTCTCCTCTCAATTTTTTTTTAATAGGTCAGTTGAAGTTCTCTACTTCACTCTTAGTTTTAAGTAGGTCATGTTTTTAAAATTTTTTTTTTTTTTAAATCTATATTCTCTACATTTTCAAACTTATTGGAGTACAACTTTTCAAAGTATTTTGTTACTATATTTTTTTCCCATTGGTTCTATTGTGACATCATCCATATCATTTTTATGTGTGTTAGTTTCATCTTTTCCCTCTGTTATTTTATTAAATTTGCCAGTGGTTTGCTAATTTTATTAATCCTTTTAAAGAAACAACTTCTTGTTGATTTTTTTGTTTGTTTGTTTTTCTGTTTTCTAATTCATTTACTTCTGCTCTAATCTTTATTATATTTTTTCTTCTGGTTAATGTAGGCTTACTTTTCTGGTCTTTTTCAAATTGTTGAGGATGTTGTGTAAATGTGTTAATTTTGTTTTTTTCTTTGCTACACATTGCCCTCTAAGCATTGCTTTTGTGGTGTCCCAAAGGTTTTGGTATGTTGTGTTTTCCTTCTCATTTGATTAAAGGAATTTTTTTTAAATTTCATTTTCTGTTTGTTATGTTACCCAATAGCTTTTAAGCGGGGTGTTACTCAATTTCCATGTATTTGATTTTGTATCCTTGATCTTCCTTTTGTTGATTTCTAATTTTACAGCATTGTGATCGGAAAAGAAGATTTATAGTATTTTGATGTTTTTAAAATTTATTGAGGCTTTCTTTGTGGCCTAACATATAATCTATTCTGGATCATGTTCCATGCACACTGGGAAATAATGTGTATTATGCTTTTGTTGGGTTGAGTGCTTTGTGTAAATCTCTGAAGTGAAGCTGATTGATTTTGTTGTTTAGTTTCTCTGTCTTGGTTGAGTTTCTTTCTGGGTGTTCCGTGCTTTTTTGACAGTGGTGTATTAAAATCTCCTACAATTGTTGTAGGAATCCTGGTGTGTAGTAGTACTATTATTGTAGGAGTTCTGTATGGTGTGGTGGGTTAACGTGCCAGACTGCAAAGCTGTTTGAACTGTAAGGTTGGTCGTTCAAGCTCACCAGCTGCTCCTTGGAAACTCTACACAGGATTGCTATGGGTCGGAACTGACTTGACAGCACTTCACAACAACAGCAACAACTATTATTGCAGAGTTATTTATTTATTTATTTTCTTTAATTCTACTATGGTCTGATTTATGTATTTTGAAGCTCTTTTGTTGGGAGCTTAGATATTACTATGGCTATGTTCTTTTGCACACTTGACCCTTTAATCATGAGATCTTTGTCCATCTTTGTCTCCTTTGCTGGTTTTTGCTTTAAAGTTTATTTTATCAGAAATTAATATTGCCACTCCTACTTACTTTTGACTGCCGTTAGCTTGCTATATTTTCCCATCCTTTAATTTTTAACCTATGTTTGTCTTTGTGTGTAATGTATGTCTCTTGTAAACAGCATATTGAAGCATCCTGTTTTCTTACCTACTCTGCTACTTTCTGTCTCTTGACTGGTGCATTTAATCCATTGATATTCAATATAATTATTGATAAATATGAAAAGATTGCAGTTCTTTCACTGTGTGTGTTTTCTGTAGTGCTGCTGGTTTCCTTCTTCCACATGTTTCCCTGTCCTGAGTTCACTTTTTTGTGTTTTTTTGGGGTCAATTTCTTCATAGTTTTAATGTTTACAAAATAAAATCTTCATGGATTTTTCCTTTTCCTGATTTGAAATGTGAAGGTGTATTAAGTTTCTTTGAGGTTACCATGTAACTTTATTTATCTTGAAATTTACTTGACTTCCTCACCATTTGGTATTCTGTAATTATACATTTCCCTCTTTTTGCTTTGTGGTTATCTTTATAGATTGTTATCTCTGATTCCCTATATTCAGTCTCGTTGTTTTGTTTTATTCTGGATACTTCTATATCTGGATTGAATTCTGGTGGTGTTGTCATGTTTGACATTCTCTAGTTGTTGTCTGCTGTTGTTGATTCTCAGTTCAAAGGACTCCCTGCAGTATTTCTTGTAAAGTTGACTTGGTTTTTACAGGTTCCTTTAATTTCTGTTTATCTGGAAATGTTCTAAATCCCCCATCATATCTGAGGGTCACTTTTGCTAAGTATATGTTTCTTTGTTGGAATTTTTTTTTTTTTTTTTTTCTCTCAGAGTTTTGTATATACCTAATCCTATACAGCGTAGTGTTTACAAACTGGACTGAGAACCTCAGGGTCAGCAGTTTGAAACTACCAGCTGTTCTGTGGGAGAAAGATGATGCTTTCTGCTCCTGTAAAGATTTACAGCCTCAGAAACCCTGTACAGGGTCACTATGAGTCGGAACCAACTCCGCGTCACATAACCACCAACCACCATACAGGGTCATTATGAGTCAGAACCAACTTGTTGGCACTTCACAACAGCTCCATTGCCTTCTTGCCTGCATGGTTTCCACTGAGAAATCAGAGTTTAATCTTACTGCTTTTCCTTTGTAAGGGACTGTAATGGTTAGAGTTCTATGTCAACTTGACTAGGTAACGATTTCCAGAGGTTTAGCAGTTGGGATATGCTTATTCCATGGTGATGAAACCTAATACAAGCATATGATGATTGGCTACGGGTAGCCAATCAATTAATAGGATGTTTCCTTCTGGGTGTGGCTTGCTGCCAATACAATGGATATGCTGGAAACACTCTCTCTTGTACTAGGGACCTGGGATTCTGTAATTGTAAGCTCTTTCCTTGATAATAAACTTTCCCCTCTCTACATACATATATATGTTTCACTTCTCTAGAAAACCCAGCCTAAGACATGTGCTACCAAGAGAGTGGGGTTCCAGAGAAATGAAATTGCAAGGATGAGTTTTCTCAGTTGGTTCTCTAATTTTAAAGGCCCTGATATAGGGTGGAAGCATGTCTGACCTCTACTTCATAGGAATTGGGCTTGGACTGATTTTGAGTTTGGTCCTCTTTCCTCTTGTGGAGTCAGAGGAAGTCAGACATGGTCCCCACATGGTTTAAGCAGCTGGAGCTGTGAGCAGGATTCATTGCAATGGCTCCAGACCTATGAAATTATGAGGCTTTGTAAGAGAAAGAACAAAGGGGCAGGGGATGAAATACTTCAGCAGTGGGGGTGGGAGCTTCTGGAGTTGCTGGGAGCCAATGACAAGCTGGTTAAAAAGAATGGCTGATACAGGGCCTGGGTCTACTGGAATCCAGCCTGCCAGAGACCCAAGGGTCTAGTCCAAGGTGGTTGTTGCTATGTGCTGTTTGTTATGTGTTAGTTCCAACCCATATCGATACAGGGCCTGGGTCTACTGGAATCCAGCCTGCCAGAGACCCAAGGGGCTAGTCCAAGGTGGTTGTTGCTATGTGCTGTTTGTTATGTGTTAGTTCCAACCCATATCGATCCTGTATAGGGTTTCCAAGGAGTGGCTGGTGATCTGAAACTATGGACTTTGCAGTTCAAACCTACATTGCAATCCAGTGCTGTATCCCACAGCGCCACACTGGGACTCTAGACCAAGGTAGAGGAAAGGATTGCACTTGAGCACTTTAAAAGGTTTATGTGTTTGCCTGCCTTTTGTATATTGGTTTCTTCGGCCTATGTGTGATAGCAATATTGGGAATTATGATGACAGAGAGTTTGTAAGCCCACCTTCAGCCTATACTTGGATTGGGTTTACAAAAAGGAGAGTGAGAATTTTCTCAGAAACAATAGACACTTTGGTGTAAGCTTGTGTAGAGTGTGGGGCTTTTGGTAGAATCCAGAACAATCAGAGTGGGTACATTTGCATTTGAAAAGATATGCCCAGAACTACTGGGAAAACAGACTCAAGCAGAGAAAAAAAGCAGACAGTTTGACTCCTGGGGCTTTGGAGGCATCAAGGCAAGGAAAGTCAACCTATCAGAGCAAATCTCCTTCTAGGACTGAAAGTTAAAGGGAACTGGCAAGCCATCTGCTCACTGGTGACCACCTGGGTCTACATATGACTGGAATTTGGGGAAATGAAGCAAACACAGACCTGGGCTGAGTTTGAACATGTTCTATTGGTACCCGTTGACTTTGAGATGAGAGAAGGAAAGGGAAGCCTGACTGATGTGAAATTTAGGGAGTTGTGTGAACTCCTGAGCCCATGGGCACTGACCTAGCCCATGGAGATTAGGGCTGAGAGTGAGGGGCAGCTGATTTGAAATGCAGGGAGATGTGTGTGAACTCTCAAACTTGCAGCTGGTACCCATTTGACCTAACTTGCATGGCTAGGACTGAGTTGTGACCAAAACCTACCCAGATGAAGATAAAGATGTTTAATACTGTAAGCAAATGTCAATTGCTACAATTTGATGATCTGGACATTTGCTTATGGATACAGTTGCTCAAAATTCCAACTGGAATGGAAGATTCTTCAGATCAAGGAACATGCTGGTCTCCTCAGTGTACTGGGTTGATGTTGTTGTTGTGAAGTGCCGTCGAGTCAGTTCTGACTCATAGCGACCCTGTACAGGGTTTCCCAGGCTATAAATCTTTATGGGAGCAGAAAGCCTCATCTTTCTCCCGTGGAACAGCTGGTGTTTTCAAATTGATAGGGACGGGTAATTTAGACATTGGCTACCAAAAATGGGGGTGCTATAAAGGCATGAAGCTTTTATGGGTGTACTGAGTTTTAGAATTGAGGGTACAAAGGAGAATTCCCATTGAATAGTTTTCCTCTTATCCAGATGGGCCTGGTGAAAGGAGGTAGGGGATGATGCTGATAAGATTTTATGATTTCGATTGTGAGTAATTATTAGTCGGATTAATTGTGATTGTCAAAACTGTAATTGTATAAGAGTGTAACTAAAACAGAGGGGCATAGTTATGTTTCACTGCAGGAACAGATGACACTAAGACCATCATTAAGGAAGAGCATGAGTGGAGTGTGGGATCCCTGCCTGGAAAAATAGTTACAGCAGAGGCAGCGGCAAAGGCAGTGACATGGAAAGACAAAGCAGCTATGGACCCGAGGTCCCTGGGCTGAGTAAGGCTGTGTGCCTGCAGGCAGGAGGTTAGCTTGTAGGATCTACCCTTTGGGCATTTAAATGAATCTATATTTTTTGTTTTGTATGTGTGCATCGAAGATTTTTGCTTTGTTGATTTGCGACATATAAATGAGGCCAGTGCAGTTTGGGTTGTATGTGTTTTAGTTATATCATGTTAGTTAGATACATGTATGACTTTACAGCTTTATTTAGAGATCGTACATATAGTTTGTAGGTTTCAAGTTGACAAGGGTGGACTGAAATGGTTAGGGTTCTGTGCCAACTGTGAAAACTAGGCCAGGATTTCCAGAGGTTTATCAGTTGGAATGTGCTTATTCCCGTGGTGATGAAACCTAATACAGGCATAGTTAACTCTATGATGATTGGCTATGAGCAGCCAATCAGTTGAAAGGATGTTTCAGCTCCCTTCCACATCATGAAGATCAACTGTACTTTGAGGAGGCAGCTCTTCCCCAGTTGTATTTTGAGTGCCTTTCAGCCTGAGAGACTCATCTTCTGTGACAAGATTTCACTGCTATTCATAAGGTTTTCATTGGGTGACCTTTCAAAAGTGGTGTGCCTCTCTTTCTTCCTAGTCTGCCTTAGTCTAGAAGTTCTGCTGAAATCTGTCCACCATGGGTGACTCTGCTGGGATTTAAAATACCAATGACAGAGCTTTCAAAATCACAGCAACAAGCAAGCCGCCACAGTACTGCAAAACTGACAGATGAATGGTGGCCACCACTCGTCTGTGCTACAACAGCACTAGGAAATTACAACCAGATGTGTTTTCAGATGAAGTCTATCTTCCACTTATTCCATAGGGAGCTCGAGAACATCACTGCACCAGAGCATCTGATATGCCTTGAGACAAAGGAGCTGGGCTTTTTTCTACTCTCTCTCTCTGTTACTGGCTATGGGTACGGTGGGGCGTGGGAGGAGGGTGGTTGGGCGTGGAAGGAGGGTGGTTACGCAGATATCCTGGCAGGGTGACTTCAGCCAACTAAGGGCAAGCCTCTAGGAAAGGCTGCAGGTGTGAGTCATCAGCTGCAATACCTGCTGAAGCTGCCAATGGGCTCACCGCACTAGTAGAAAAAGTCCCAGGGGAATCTGGGTGGGGTTACAACTTTCCCAGCCAATTGGGAATTCAGCTGAAGCTGGCTTCCTTGAAAACAATCTTATAAACCGTAAATATATTTGTGAAATGCCTTTGGCGGGCGGGTAGTGGAAATCTATGGGCTACAGAACATGAAATAGTCAAATGAAGAAATACGGAGTAATAGCAAAATTGGTTTGGAAGAATCCAGTCAGACTGCAAAGTCTTGGAACTGGGAGAAATGACTAAGGCTTGTGCCTTGTTGCGGAGCAATGCTGCTCACCAGGGAGAATGCAGTGGGTATTGATGGTTGTGGAGGAGGCAATGAAAAAGAATTTCATGGACAACACAACTCTTACACTGCAGTTTGAGTGGCTCTCACTTCTTACTTTGGTTGTTGAGTAAGCTCAGAGCCAGATTTGACGCAGGGTGTTGGCTCGACAAATGGAATATGAAAAGCAAAGGCAGGGATCTAGGAGGTGGGCAGGTCTTTGGGATCACATGACTTTCTAGGAGCTTGACTAGAATCTATCGAGTATATGTTGTTGTTAGTTGCTGTAGAGTTGGCTCTGACTCATGACAGCCTTATGTAGAACAGAAAGAAACATCGCCTGATCCTGCGCCGTCTTCCTGATCAGCCTGTCAGCATGCAGGTTGGGAACAGCACGAAGAGAGCACACTTGTATATCCTTTGACTATGAAACTGAGCTTTGCTTCCGTACATACTGTAAGAAAGTTTACAATTTTAAAATCTGGATGATCTAACAAAGGAAATGTTCTAGATAAAAAGATAATATATTTGAAAAAGACTCCTCCTATTTCTCTCCTGCTTTGTTGTTGTTTAAAGTGCCATCGAGTTGGTTCCAATCCATAACCACTCTGTATAGGGTTTCCAAGGAGCCGCTGGTGAGCTTGAACAGCCAACCTTGTGGTTCAAATGACTTTGCAGTCCTTCATGATATGAAAGATAAGTTGTCTGCTATAAGATAATAGGCTGGCCTAACAGGTGAAATATTAAAATTCAATTTCTACAAAAGAGAATTTTCTTCCTAGATCTGTACTCATATAAAGAAAAATTGCCACTAGAATCTATTAAAAAGATTGTTAATTCTTTGTCTAGAATCTCTGCCCCAGAGTCATCTATCCACCTGAGAATTATGAGTTTTATGAAGCAAACTTTGCCTACAACAGTCCCCTGATGGTTCTCTCATCTGTGGACTAAGTATGTTCCCTGGTAAGGCCCTGGGGAGAAAGAACAAACCAAACAGCTGAGAGCTGGAAGGTTATCTTCCCCCAGAGTATTCAAGGAAGCCACTGAAGAACAAACTGTAGAAAGTTTATTTCATCAACACTGAAATATGCCCACGAAGAAATGCAGCTCCAGATTTGCAGTTATACAAAAATGAAAGTTATGACCACTTTGCATCTTTTCATGCTAACATAAATGGAAATAACATGGAGTACTGCCCTCAGGGTCCCAGTGGATTAGAGCTGACCTGGGTACATCTGTGCACATGCACACACAGTCCTCTGACCCACTGAATCAGAATCAGGGGGACCAGGTCAGAACCTTTGGGGGCTATGATTCTACATTGTAAACAACAAATCAAAAATCAAACCCATTTCCGTTTATTCTGACTCATAACCACCCTAGAGTAGAAATGCCCCAGAGGGTTGCCAAAGTCATAATCTTTACAGAAGTAGACTGCCACACCTTTCTCCTGAGGAGCGACTGAGGGGTTCAACCTGCTGACGTTTAGTTAGCAGTCAAGCGCCACCAGCCATCATGAGGAAGCAGTGTGGGTCTTCCCTGCTTATATATTAGCAATGCCCTCTGCTCAGAGTGGACAGGAGGCAAGTGTGCATCTCCCACTTTTCATGTCCTCCCTGTTAGGTGAGGAGAGCCGCCTTCATTTGCTCAGCCCCAGAACCCCAGCATCACCTCCCAAGGAACTGTATGGTTGGAGTTGTCCCATTGCGGGGCAGCTCTTCAATGCCAGCAGCCCTTTCTTGCTGAGTCTGGATGCAGCCTCAGAGTCATTACGAACATGTGGTATACTCGCGACTAGTGCTAACCAGGAGAACAAAGCTGTTTGTCATCTAGTCTACGGCGTGCCTGAGAATGCTGCTCATTCTCTGCCCCCAGTAAAGAAAATCTGCCTTTTTCTTACCTATCTTGGCCTGATCTACTATTTTTCATGCCGAAGCCTGAACATTCTAATCCCCTGCTCAGGAGTTCCTGTTGCGGCTGTTTAGGGAGGTGCTGGTTGATGTGTGCCCTGGACTGATTTAGAAATGCGTTCTGTTGGTTTTCGGTTTTGTTCATTTGTGGCTAAACATTAGCTGAATGACTGAGGAGTCTTCTGGGGAAAGGAGAGTGGAGCGCGCCCCAATGTCTGCACCTGCAGACTCTCCCTGCCCCAGCACAGTGAGAAGGGAGTCGGCGTCCCAGAGTTAGACAGGTTTTGCGAGCTGCACACGGGTTAGGTTAGGTCGCCTTCCCAGTTCCTATGGAAAGGAAACAGAAACTGCGCAGATGGCCACGGGTGGGCTAGGCTTTCTTCCTTTTGCCCAGCAGAGGGCGCAACCAGAACTTTTTGATACCTGGGAGGAAAAACGTGACCAAACGCGACTCTAGATGACACATGCCTGGGGACTGCCTACAAAATGTGATGAAAAGTCTCCACAGCGGATCTTAAAACTATGGAGTTCTTTTCTCTTAAAACCACGAAAAGGAGTTGAGTTTCTCAGTTTGAGTTGACATGTCTGATTAAGGGAGGCGCCACATGTAGGCTTGGCATGGCGATGTGGGATGATCATTGGACCGTGAAGGACCCTGCGCCTGATCCACACAATGGCATTGCAGCTGCCCCCAAGCGGCACCGAATAAAGTCCTGCTTAAGCTTCCGGTCTCCGGAAAGCTTAAGTCTTTATTACA
>NW_006408950.1:790434-800116 GCF_000296735.1 Chrysochloris asiatica
CCTCATCTTTCTCCCGCGGAGCGGCTGGTAGTTTCAAACCGCTGACCTTAAGGTTCGCAGCCTGATTCGTAACCACTACGCTACTCTGTAGGAAATGGGTAGGCTCTTAGTCAACCCCTCCAAGGTTTACTCTCAATAAACCTGCCTGCTGTTGAAGCCAAGTCTCTCTCCTCCTCTCTGTCTTATTTCTTACAGATGACTAAACTGTAAAGCTGGTGGTTCAAATCCTATATAGTGTCACTGAGTTGGAACCCACTCAATGGCACAACATATGGTTGGTTGTTCCAAGAGATGAGCAGCTCTGCCTTGAGCAGATTGCTGTTGTTAAGTGCCGTCTAGTTGGTTCCGACCCATAGCGACCTGGTATAGGGTTTCCGAGGAACGACTGGTGAGCTTGAACCTCCACTTTGTGGTTCAAACTGGCTTTACAATCCAACGAATTAACCCACTGTGCCACACGAGCACTCCAAATTTTTAGGGGACTTCAAAAAGTTTGTTGAAAAATTCCATTACCTTTGAATTACATTTACCAAGAACTTTTTGAAGCCCTGAGAGACCTGGTTGTTGTTAAGTGCCATAGAGTTGATTCCGACCCATATCGACCTTATATAGGGTTTTCAAGGAGAAACTGATATGCTTGAACCACGGACCTTGTAGTTCAAACAACTTTGCAGTCTGATGCATTAGCTCACAGTGCCATACCAGGACTGCAGTGGGTTTTTCATTGGGAATGCTTACCAAAAGGTCAGCAGTTCAAATCCACCAGCTGTTCCTTAGGAGAAATATGAGGCTTTCAGCTCCCATAAAGATTTATAGCCGCAGAAACCCTATACAGGGTCACTATGAGTCAGAACCAACTTGAGGGCACACAGCAGCAGCAGCAGCAGCAGCAGAGAGACTGTTTGTGGCTGAGAGCACAATGAACACCCAGGTGGCATTCTTCCCTAGGATTCTAACACAGGGGCTCCCCTCACAGCATCCACAGCACACCCTCTGCAGGGGCTAGAGCAGAAGCCTCTCACAGTGGTCTGCTGGTCAATGGTTGATGTCCTCATGGACTTCCGGACCAATATATTTACAAAAGGATTGCAAACCCTCAGCTGTCCTAGACTAGCGGAGCCACTATGTGTTGTATCTACACAGATGACAACTCATGAGAGCTGACACCAAGCACACAAAATTGGTTGATGTCACACATAAAATTAGTTTATGCCACACAGCTATCAACAAATCACAGCGATAGGCACAGGTAACCCGGGAAGGAAGCAGACTCAGGCCAAGCACAGAGTTTACAGGAGTCCCCTGCCATGCTAGGGCTGGCAGGCTACACCACCTCAGTGAGGCCCAACTGTCCTTACACCTGTCCTTACACTCTAATAAATCCACCCGATCCAGGATGTGAAAGGGCTACACCTTAACTTTTCCCCAAAGCATCTGGAGTTGTAAAAGAGCACCTTTCCCTTTATAATATCCAAAGCCAACATTTCTTGAATGCAGAGGTGCCTCAGAAGAGAGCTTCGGCAATCTAACCCACCATTTCAAGTCCTGTGGAGCGCCGTTTCACTCTGACACACACGGGGCCACTATGAGTCAGAGTCAACTATGAGCCAGGTGCTGCAAATACAGTGGGTGTGGTTCTTATATAAGCCCTGTTGGGTAGGTTTTATTATCCCCATTTTACAGATAGGAAACAGAGGGTCAGAGAAATGGAGACATTCAGCCAAGGCCACATACCAAGTAAAGCTAAGATATGTCTTGTATGAAAGTCCGTGTTCTTTCTACAATGTCGAGCTGCCCATGGTGTGACTGAATGACAACAGCAGCTGCATTAACAGCAACAAACCTTTAATAGTCACTGGAATTGCAGGGGGATTTGAAAGGGTCTTCGCCTCTTTCACCTCATCCTTTAAACAATAAAAAAAAAAATTCCTTTGAACTCTCGTAAGTATCAAATTCTCCCTATGAAAAAGCAAAAGTGACTTTCCCATGCCAAGGCAGGCAGTGAGTTTCCTTAGTCTTCTAGAATACTCAGTGCATTGGGTAGTCTCATAAATGCCTATGGGAAAGTCTTACTGCCTTTACAGAATGACTTTTCCTGAATTCCTGTGTGTGTGGGTGTGTTTGGGGGGGATACTACGGGGAGACAAGGAGAGGTGGAGGAAGATGTATACACACCAGACTGTGGCCTCAGTCATCATCGACTGCAGGCCTCCACCTGGAACACACGTAGACACAACTGCTGCACAACAGGAGTAAGACCAACACAGCATGACTGAGCATGAGGACCCCTACCGCAAAGATGTACAGGGTTTTGTTACAGTAATTCTGTGGCTGCTGGAAAGGGGGAATAAAGTCAGGCAAGTAAACAGAAAAGACCCAGTAATTTCCCAGGATAAACCAGAGGCAGAGGAAGAGGCTGAGGATGAGGTGCAGATAGTATTTGTGTGCATTCTGCCTCCAGGGATATTCATCATCATCGTTGTCACCAATCACCACGGCCTTGGACAGAAGCTGTCTCATCCTCGTGGAGTCGTACAGCAGGAGAGACACCTGGAAGGTGGTTGGGGCAGGGGGGCAGAGGGCACAGAGGCAAAGGAGGAGAGAGAGATTACAAAGAGTGTACATACTAGATTTAGAAAGGTTGCCAAGGAGGGAAATTTCAGTTAGAAGAAATAGAACTGTCAAGGATGAAGGGATAATCCATAGCTAGCATCATTGGTGGCATTTCCCTTTTAGATGGTTGAATTGGGTTGGGCAAAGGATTAGTTGACTTTAACTCATCTCTGCACCCAAAGTTTTGCTGTTATTCAGACTCAACTTCCATCTCCTTGATTCCAGTGACCTGCTCCCTGCATAGTTTTCAGCCACTCCACCCATGACCACACCCTGGCCACCTCCTCCACCCACTCCTGGATGCTAGTAGCTGCCTTCCCACTGTCCTCATTCCTTACGCTTCCTCGTGTCTCCAGAAAAGATACCTGGACCTCACTGGGCTGGACTAAGGATATCTCTTTTGGGTCTCTATAAGTCTATGTGGGTATCTTTACCCATTCCTTACCACACTATATACTAATGATCTGTTTATGGGTCTCTTGCCAAAAGGACTATGGCTTCAGTAAGCTAAAGGACTAAAATAGACCTCTGGAGCGAGCAGGTGGGCAAGTCAGTGTAGAGAAAGATAACCTACAGATTGGGAGAAAATTTTGGGTAGCCACATATCACATAAGACCTAATAGACATATGTAAATAAACATAAAACTAATAGATATACAACTCTACAACTCAAAAACAAAAAGATAATGCAATAAAAAAAATGGGCAAAGGACTAGAACAGGTGACCAAAGATGATATTCAAATGAATAAGAAACACATTAAAAGATGGTCAACATCATTAGCCATTAGGGAAATGCCAACCCAAAACACAATGAGATATCACCTTACTCTCCATAAGAACAGCAGTATAACAGCAGTGGGGAGGTTATAGAGACACTAGACTCCTTATCCAAGGGTTTCTAAGGATGTAAATCTTTATGAGAGAAGAGTTTCATCTTTCTCCCACGGAACGGCTGTTAGAATTACACTGCTGTGTTTAGCAGCCCAATTTGTAATCCGCTACACTACCAGAGATCCTCTTCTGTTATGAGCCTTTCTGAAAGAGTACAGCCCAGCCAACATCTTGATTTCAGACTCCTTTCCTCAGAACAGAACAGTGAGACAATACACTTCTGTTGTTTGAGCCCTTTCAGTTTGTGAGACTTCTTTAACACAACCCTAAGAAACCAATGGTTACGAATCGGGCTGCTAACCTCAGGGTCAGCAGTTCAAAACTACCAACTGTTCTGTGGGAGAAAGATGAGGATTTCTGCTCCCGTAAAGATTTACAGTCTCGGAAATCCTGGACAGGGTTGCTATGAGTCGGAACTGACTCGACGGCACATAACAACAATAAACTAATAAATAGCTATGAAGACAATTCATTCTCTCCACAACCGTGTTAAATATATATATGCATTGTTGTTGTTGTTGTTGCTAAGTGCCGTCAAGTTGGTTCCGACCCATAGCGACCCTGTACAGGGTTTCTGAGGGTGTAATCTTTATGGGAGTAGAAAGCCTCATCTTTCTCCCGGGGAGCAGCTGGTAGTTTTGAACCACTGATCTTAAGGTTCGCAGCCCGATTCGTAACCACTACGCTACCAGAGCTCCTTATATATATATGCGTAGAAGAACAAAAACCAGAGAACAAAACTGTCACACCAAAAATGTTAATAGCGATTTTCTCTGGGTAGGATCTAGTGGTATTTGCTTCTTTGTGCTTTTCCATATTCTTTTATTTACTATAAGGAAGAAATATTTATGGGACAATAAAGCCTTAGTAAAGTGGTTAGTGTTATAGTTGTATATATGATGTCAGTCAGTGCTCTGAGTAATTTGTTATTGTCAACTGCTTTCCATTCAACTCCAGTTCCTGATGATAAAACTGCTCCACAGGGTTTTCAGAAGTATCACCAAGCCTGTCTCACAGGGCACCTCTGGGTGGGTTCAAACTGCCATCCTTTCAGCTAAACCAGGTACACCACCCAGGGGCTCCTACTAACCTATGAAGGGTATATTAATATCCCTGTGGCTAAGGAGTCCTGGTGTGGCACTGTGGGTTAATGCGTCAGACTGCAAAGCCGTTTGAACTGCAAGGTCAGTGGTTCAAGCTCACCAGATGCTCCTCGGAAACCCTGTACAGGGTCGCTATGGGTTGGAACCAACTCAACGGCACTTAACAACAGCAACAACAACAAGGAGCCCTGGTGGCATGGTGGTTAAAGCTCTCAGCTAACAAAACGGTTGGTGGTTTGAACCTACCGGCCACTCCTTGGGAGAAAGATGTGGCAGTCTGCTTCCATAAAGATTTGTTAAGTGCCATCAAGTCGGTTCTGACCCATAGATACCCTGTATAGGGTTTCCAAGGAGCAGCTGGTAAGTTTGAACCACTGACCTTGTGGTTCAAGGTGACCATGCAGTCCAGCACATTATCCTGAAGCACCACACCAGGAGTCCATAAACATTTACAACCTTGGAAACTCTATGGGCTGGCTATGGTCCTATAGGGTCACAATGAATTGGAAACATCTCGAAGGCAGTGGGTTTGGTGTTGGTGGATCTTGTGGGTGAGGAGACTAAGGAGAAGTTAAGTCATGTGGACATTGGCTCGGTCCTGGGCTAGGAGAGCTCTCCCATCTGCTCTAACTGCCCAGTGTCTCTAGGAACAAGATGGAATATTTCCATAAGAAAGAACCACCAGGAATCATCCTGGAGCACAGAGCCGACACACCCAGGTGGGCTTCCTTAAGGAGGCGCCATCTGCAGGATAGTTAGGAACTTCTGCAGTGGGGAGCGGTGGGTGTGAAAGTGTGCAGCAGCTGTGAAGAGTGCTGGGCTTTGGAACAGGAGGAAACGAGTTTGACTACAGTGGGACTGTGGAGCAGACCTGGAGTTCCTGAGAGGTGTAAATGGTTAAATGAGCTCAGCTGCTAACCAAAAGTGGGGTGGTTCAAGTTCACTCAGAGGGGCCTAGGAAGAAAGGCCTGGTGATATGCTTTAGAAAAATCAGCCATTGGAAACCCTACATACATGGGGTCACCATGAGTCAGAGGTCACTTGACAACAACTGGTTTTTAAGGCTGGCCCCTTACTTGGGGTAAATTCAACTAAAGCAACCACTAAGCCTTAGTTTTCACTGGACAGTGAATATGGAAGATCGTAGAAGAATTGATGCCTTTGAATTGTGGTGTTGGAGGAGAATACTAAAAGTGTCATGGACTGCCAAAAGAACCAATAGATCTGTTTTGGAAGAGGTGCAGCTAGAGTGCTCCTTGGAGGCCAAGATGGCTAAACTTCGTCTCTCATACTTTGGACATATTGTCGCTAGAGAAGGATGTCATGCTGGGTAAGATGGAGGGTCAGAGACAGAGAGGAAGACCCCCAATGAGATGGATCAGCCAGGTGGCATCATTGATGGCGTCGTGTGGCAGCGGTAGTGAGGTTGGCCCAGGATCGGACATTGTTTTGTTCTGCTGTGCATGGGGTCGCTATGAGTCGGTTCCGACTCGATGGCACCTGGCAACAGCAACAAGCCTTAGTTAGGAGTCCTGGTGTGGCGCTGTGGGCTAATGCGTCAGACAGCAAAGTCATTTAAACTGCAAGGTCAGTGGTTCAAGATCACCAGCTGCTCCTTGGAAACCCTACACAGGGTCGCTATGGGTTGGAATTGACTCAATGGCACTTAACAACAACAACAAAGCCTTAGTTTCTTCATCTGTTAATGGAAGCTGATTATACCAACACTCATCTTCTCCTAGCAGGACCCTTCCTATGGAGAGTTCCCCCACCCAAACCCCATACACTGGGTCCATCACTTGTCTGTCAGTTTGTCTTACTATGGTGGCTTGTGTGTTGCAGTGATTCTGGAAGCTATGCTACTGGTATTTTAAATTCCAGCAGGTATAGCCCCAGTGGGCAGGTTTCAGCTGAGCTTCCAAACTAAGACAAACTAGGAAGAAGGAGAGACAGATTACTTCTAAACGATTAGTCAATGGAAACCTTGTGAATTGCAGAGGAGCACTGTTAGATGGAGTCCTGGTGTGGCACTGCAGGATAATGCACTGGATTGCAAGGTTAGTTTGAACTGCAATGTCGGTGGTTCAAACCCACCAACCGCTTGTTGGAAACCCTATACAGGGTCACTATGGGTCAGAACCGACTCAACAGCACTTAACAACAACAACAACTGTTAAATAGGACCAAAATATTGACTATTGAAATGTGACAAAGAGCACCAGAATAGTGTCAGATATTAGTGCCAGAAGATGAGCCCCTTAGGTAGGAAGGCACTCAAAATATGACTGTGAAAGAGCTGTTCCCCCAAAGTACAGTTGACCTTGATGATGTGAATGGAGTAAAACTTTCAGGACCTTCATTTGCTGATGGGGCATAACTCAAAATGAGGAGAAGCAACTGTAAACATCCATTAATAATGGGTACACAGAATGTGTGAAGTATGAATCTAGGAAAATTGGAAGTCGTCAAAAATGAAATGGAATGCATATAATTTCCTAGGCATTAGTGAGCTGAAATGGACCGGTATTGCCCATTTTGAATCTGATAATCATATGGTTTACTATGCCAGGAATGAAAAATTGAAGAGGAACTGCGTGGCATTCATCGTCAAAAAAACCCACAAAACGTTTCAGGATCTATCTTGAAGTATAATGCTTTCTGTGACAGAATAATATCTACACGCCTACATGGAAGCAGCAGTCAAGAAATCAAACGACATATTGCATTAGGCAAATCTGTTTCACAAGACCTTTTAAAAGTGTTGAAGAGCAAAGATGTCAGCTTTAAGACTAAGGTGCACCTGATCCAAGCCATGGTATTTTCAATAACCTCATACGCATGCGAAAGCTGGACAGTGAATAAGGAAGACCATAGAAGAATTGATGCTTTTGAGTTATGGTGTTGGAAAAGAATACTGAAAGTGCCATGGGCTGCCAAAAGAACCAACAGATCTGTGTTGGAAGAAGTGCAGCCAGAGTGCTCCTTGGAGGCCAAGATGGCCAAACTTCATCTCTCATACTTTGGACATATTGTCAGGAGGGACTAGTCGCTGGAGAAGGATATCATGTTTGGTAAGGTGGAGGTTCAGAGATAAAGAAGAAGACTCCCAGCGAGATGGCTTGGCAAAGTGGCAGCATCAGTGGGCTCAAGTGTGGCAATAGTGAGGTTAACCCAGGATTGGGCAGTGTTTTGTTCTGCTGTGTATAAGGTTGCTATGGGTCGGTAACGACTCTATGGTACATAACAACAACAAACATGAGACCAGTTAATACCACTATTATTCAAAATTATGTGTCAACCACTAAATCCAGTGATGGTGAAATTGAAGAATTGTATCAACTTGTTCAGTCTGAAATTGATTAAACATGCAATCAAGATGTATTGAGGTTTCAGTCTCTGCCAGTGGCTCACCTCCACTCTCTCAGCTTGTGCTTGCTGCAGCTGCCACCCGGCCTCTCCGGTCATCACGGAAGAAGAGATCACTGCTCGTCATCAACAATGACTCCGGTATATGCAAAGCTGGCTTTGGGAGTGACGCTCACCCTGGTCTTCCCCTCCATTGTGGGGTGCCCCCAGCACCAGGGCGTCATGGTGGTCATGAACCAGAAGGTTTGTCTATGTGGGCTAGAGGAACATCCTGACCCTCAAGTACCCTGATCAAGCATGGCATCATCACCAACTAGGACGACATGCAAAAGATCTGGCACCACACCTTCTACAACAAGCTGCATATGTCCCCCAAAGACTACCCCGTGAGCTGACTGAAGCACCCCTAAATCCCAAAGCCAACAGGGAGAAGGGAACTGAGATCATGTTTGAGACCTTCAACACCCTGCAAAGTAGGTGGCTGTCCAGGCCATGCTGTCCCTGTACACCTCCAGCCACACTGGCATTGTCATGGATTCTGGGGACAGTGTCACCCACACTGTGCACATCTATGAGGGCTATGCTCTGCCCCATGCCATCGTACATCTGGACCTGGCTGGCCATGACCTCATGAAAATCCTGACAGAGCGCAGCTTCACCACCACCGCGGAGTGCAAGATTGTGCACGGACATCAAGGAGAAGCTGTGCTACAATGCTCTGTACGTCCAGCAGGAGATGGTGACCGCTGCATCATCATCCTCCCTGGAGAAGAGCTACTAGCTGCCTGTCGGCCAGGTCATTACCATTGGCAGCCAGCGCTTCTGGTGTCTGGAGGTGCTCCTCTAGCCTGCCACCCTCCTAGGTATGAGTCCAGCAGCATCCATGAGACCACTGTTAACTCCATCATGAAATGTGAAGTGGACATGCAAAAGGATCTGTATGCCAATACGGTACTGTCATGCAGAGCCCCATATACCAGGCATCGCTGACCAGATGCAGACGAGATCACAGCGCTGGCGTCCAGTACCATGAAGATCAAGATCACTGTTCCCCATGAATGCAAGTACAATGTCTGGCTCAGTGGCCCCATCCTGGCTTCGCTGTCCACCTTCCAACAGATATGGATCAGAAAGCAGCAGTACAATGAGTCAGCCCCTCCACTGTCCACTGCAAATGCTTCCAGACCAGCTGCCAGCAGGTGCCACCACCCGCAGCATTCCTGAGTACAGGTTTGCCTGGCAACCCATAAGTCTCACACTAGCCTGGTGAAACTGGAAGACACCTTTGAAAAGAAATTGTACTTGAAGTCTGTCTCTCAATATCAGCAGCACTGTATCATACGAATTGTTGCTAATCTTGACCTTGTATTTAAGTTACCTATTCCCTTGTTCTATGCTTAATACTCTGTACATATCTTTGATTTAAGCCCCTAGAGCATGAGGTGAAGGGGTGAATGGTGAGGAGAAGTCCATTGCTGTGGTGAGTCTGTGCAGTGTATTAATGCGAAGAGCTGATGGCTCCACAAGAAATATGAGCCATAACACGAGTAGACATATGCACACCAATGTTCATAGCAGCACTATTTACAATAGTAAAAAGATGGAGACAGCCTAAGTGTCCATCAGTGGAAGAATGGATAAATAAACTGTGGTACATACACACACAATGGAATATTATGCCACCTTGAAGAATAACAAGGAAGCTACA
>NW_006408950.1:800806-801362 GCF_000296735.1 Chrysochloris asiatica
CATAAGACCATAGGTGGAATCCTGAACCACATCCAGAATCTTCTGAGGTGGGAAATTTCCACTTGAAAGGACAAGCAGACCAGCCTGGAGCGGCTGGAAGAACAGAAGACAACGTCTTGAAAGAATGACCAACAGGAAAAATACAAAAGAATATAGGCAGTTCGACTAATTATTACAAGAATAAGCAAGTTGCTCTCTTATGAGACATCAAGGCAAGTGGTCAGGTCCCCTCAGGACAAACCCCCTTCAAAGACTAAGACTCAATGGGAATGCATGCTCTGATTGGTAACCACATTCATCACTGATAAGGGGAAGTAAGGGAAAAATAGCAATGAAGCTGCAAGCTAAGCCCTACAATGTTCAATAGACTCCTGTGAATCCGGGTGGAGACCTGGTTGGCCAGCAGGGTCAGTAACATAGCCACAGAGGACAAGAGTGGAGAGTGAAGTGTCCAGCTGATTAGAAAAGAGGGCATATGCACAAGAACACCCACACTTGCAGATAATACCCACTTGACCTGGCTTCAATGATTGGATGATCAGAGCTCAACTAGAAG
>NW_006408950.1:802147-811838 GCF_000296735.1 Chrysochloris asiatica
TAGTGATAAACAGAGAAAAGATTGAAGCTGTCAAAGACTTCATTTTGCTTGGATCCACTATCAACATTCATGGAAGCAGCAGTCAAGAAATCAAACAAAAGTATTTGCATTAGGTAAATCTGACGCACAAGACCTCTTTAAAGTGTTGAAGAGCAAAGATGTCAGTTTGAGGATGAAGGTGCGCCTGACTCAAGTCAGGGTATTTTTTATAACCTCACATGCATGTGGAAATTGGACAATGAATAAGGAAGACCATAGAAGAATTGATGCATTTGAGTTATAGTGTTGAAAACGAATATTAAAGTACTGTGGAGTTTCCAAGTGCTGGTATGGCGCTGTGGGTTAATGTGCCAGACTGCATAGCCATTTGAACTGCAAGGTCAGTGGTTCAAGCACACCAGCTGATCCTTGGAAACCCTATACAGGGTGGCTATGGGTCAGAATTAACTTGACAGCACTTAACAACAACAACAACAACAACAACATGGACTTCCAGAAGAAGTTCAGCCAGAATACTCCATATAAGCCAGGATGGCAAGACTTCATCTATCATACTTCAGATATATTATCATGAGGGACCAGTCCCTGGAGAAGAACATTATGCTTGGTAAAGTTGAGGGTCAGTGAAAAAGAGGGAAATTCCTCTTGAAATGAATTGGCACAGTGGCAGTAGCAATATGCTTAAGTGTAACAACAAGTTTAAGGATGGTGTAGGACCAGGCAGTGTTTCTTTCTGTTGTGGATCAGGTTGCTATGAGTTGGAACAACAATAACAAATATACTCTGTGGGACAGTAAATCCCCAGTCAGCCCTTCCTCAGAGACCGCGTCCCCACCCTGCCGATCCCGCACACCAGAGGGCACCAAGACACCACAGCTCTACCAGAGTTTGCTGCTTTCTGGAACTTTGGTTCTTGAGCACAGTGGGACCAGGAAAGGAAAAGTAGCAGAGGCTCATTCATTTCGTTGCTGGCCTAGAAGAGACAGAGGTTTGGGTCCATCCAGATACATCTCAGAAGAAATGTCTGACAATCTACTTAGGAAAAAAATCAGTCACTGAAAACCCTATGGAGCCTAGCAGAGTCACCATGAGTCAAAATCAAGTATGCGATGACAGTTCTGTTTTTCAAGTTAGCCAGAGCTGATATGTGTTCCTTGTAGCCCAGGAATCCTTCCTGATGCAAGCACTTGCCTCAGAGAGGTGCTGTGAGACTGACTGAGGTAAAAACAGGGCCAGAGTCCTAGCACAGTGCCCTGCATAGTAAGCATTGACTGTGTGTTTGCAGCGATTACTAAGAAGAGATATTGGAAGCTGAGGTGATGTGTTAGAGAGATGTCGTTGTTGTCTGACCCATGGTGACCCATGTGTACAGCAAAATGAAACATTGCCTGGTCCTGATCATCGTCATGATCACTGGCATGCTCCTCCAGTCCCTGGCTGCTGCCACTGTGAATTTTGAGGACCTTCCAGCCTAGGGGACTCACTTCCAGCACTATGTCAGATAGGATTCTGCTGTGATCCATAAGACTTTCACTGGCTAATTTTAGAAGTAGATTGCCAGGCGTTTCTTTCTAGTGTCTCTTAGTTTGGAAGTGCCACTATAACCTGTCCAACATGAGCGACCCTAGTGGTACTTGAAATGCCAATGACATAGCTTCTAGCATAATAATAACATGCACAAGTCATGTAGGACAGACAGAAATCTGGTTAGAGAGATGTTGTTAAGTGCTGCTGAGTTGGTTGCGACCCTGGATAAGGTTTCTGAAGAACGGCTGGTGGGTTTGAACCACTGACCTTGTGGTCCAGCACATTATCCTTCAGCGATTAGTATTTTTTAAGTTTTAACAGAGTCCTCAGTAATTAATACATTTTACCTCATGACCTATCAACTGAGTAACTGTATGTCCTACTTAGCTCAGAAAAGTTCTGGTTTATACTGGGGTCCTGGCATGATTATAATTAGTCCCTCTGACCCAGTTTGGATGATAAAGTAAGTATATGGTCTACTTGCCCAAACACATGTGTACATATGTCACACACAGCTTCACATAATCTGCACCCGAATGTTTTCTACTCTGCATCATTATTTTATATGGACCTCAATCTACTAACTCCATGTGCCATGATCCTCAGTTCTTTTTGAAATGCCCCGATCTGTTTGTCCACTTCTCCTTAGAGGCTGGTGGGTTTGAACTGCTAATCAAAATGTGAATCACGCAAACCATGACTTGTGGTTAGCAGTCTAGTGTGTATCCTATAGCACCGCACTAGGACTCCAAAGAAATCAGATAGTGGATCCAAATGAAATTTTTTATGTGGCACTCTGGATTCTGTTTTTCCTTTATTGTTGTTTAGGTTTTATGAATCATTTTGAAGAACTAGATTCTTGTGCACTTTAGCTTTTGATACAGGAAGCTTTGAGATGGGCTTGAGTGGTTGAAAAGGGTTTATAGGTGGACGTGCGGTCCTGGTGTGGTGCTGTGGGTTAATGCGCTGGACTGCAAGGTCAGTTTGAACTGCAAGTCAGCAGTTCAAGCCCACCAGCCACTTGCTCCTTGGAAACCCTATACAGGATCCCTATGGGTCAGAACCAACTCGAAGGCACTTAACAACAACGATGTTTGCTGGGAATCAGAATGCAGTGACTACAAAGCACTCTCACCACGAGTCAACGACAATGTCTAGGGACTCTATGAGTTTGCAGCTGCTCTAATGGTTATGGACTCTGGGTATTACCTTACTATGATGAACACTAACATTTAATTTGGCTTCAAACAGTTTTAGATTGCCAAAAAAATCAATGCTGTTTATTAGAGCACTGGTTTGCTCATTAAAATAAATTACCTCTGGGTTCTAGGCTGGCTTTCATAAAGGACACGTTTGCTGTTACTAAGAGGAACAGAACCCATGGACAGTCATAGCTCTGATGGAAAGTTCCACTGAGCAGCTAGTTGCTACAACTTTGCCTTTGTTTTGTGCATCTCTAGGCACTCAGTATAGAGGAACCTTCCCCTAACACCACAGGGCCATGGGATGTGAAACCCCACTGAACATAGGGCCTTTGCATTTTCCTGGGAGCTAAAAAGTGCCAGGTGATCCCTTGGGGGTGGGTTTGATGACTGCCCACCAGACCGCTGCCAGGAAAGTGAGGTAAACTCAGACACAAAAGACTCTAGAGAGGTTCAGCAGGCAGCCAGGTGTAGGTAACTAGCAGGAGGGCAGGGTCCAGGCATGAGTAGTGATGTGGTGGGAAGGGACCAAGAGAATGAGTTGTTGTTAAGTACTGTCAATATGGTTCCATCTCATAGCGACCCTGCATAGGGTTTCTAAGGAGCAGCTGGTGCATTTGAACCACCAACCTTGCAGTTCAAACTGACCATGTGGTCCAGTGCTTATTCTACAGTACCACACCAGGACTCCAAGAGAATGAGGAGGTGGGGGTAAGGAGGAGATAAGAGATCAGGAGAAACCGCAAGCACATGATGTGAGGAGGTGGGACGGGTTGGGGGAAATTCCCAGGTGTGAATAAAAAAGTCGGTGGGTGACTTAAGTCTTTGCGACTGATCTACTCCAGTAAAGGTTACAACCCAAAACACCACCACTATGGGACAGTTCTCTGTCATGTGGGGTCACTATGGGTTGGGATTGACTTGACAAGAACTACCACCACCCAATAACAGCCAAATACATTTTTTTCAAGTGCACGTGGAACAGTCACCAAAAGTAATAAAATAGCTCACTCAAATGAAATGAATAAACTTGGATCTATTTCAGTAAACTGATGAGTATGGGGAAAATCAGCACTTTATTTATCTCAAAAGATGTCATGTCACTTAAGAACTTTGTTGTGAATACAGTGGTAAAATTAGAAAAATTAGGAACTAAAAGAAACTCCTTAAGAATTAAATGGCTTAAGTATGTATTTGCTCTTTGAGACATTTAACTTCCTTAAAGTCCATTACTAGTGGGTAATGCTTTGTGTTGTTTTGTATGAGAAATTAAATAAACTTTTATTGTAGTTGTTACTGTTAAGTGCCATCCAGTCAGTTCTGAATAGCAACCCTGTATAGGGTTTCCAAAGAGCAATTGGTGAACTTGAACCACTGACCTTGTGGTTCCAACTGACTTTACAGTCCAGCACATTAACCCACAGAAGCACAACAGGATTTCCCAAACTTTTATTAGTAAATATTAATAATTAAAAAATAAATAAATAGATGAGGAAGGTTGGTAAGTTAGGATGCATGCCAGATCATACCAGGTGGAAGTAATGAGGAGGTGGGCAAAGCCAGGACAATAAAGAGAAATGGGGCAGACAGACAGATAGGTAGACAGAGATACTTTTTCAAAGATTCCAGCTGCCTGCTCCAAATCAGATATCATTTCCCAGAACAGATCTGAGCTTAGGGCCTAAGGCCCTAGAAGGAAGCCGGCAAAGAAATCAGTTGTTGTTAAGTGTTGTCAAGTTGTTTCTGATTCATGTTGTTGTTGTTGTTAGCCATCAAGTCAATTCCGACCCGTGGCCCTGTATAGGGTTTTCAAGGAGCAGCTGGTGAATTTGAACCACGGACCTTGCAGTTCAAATGACATTGTGGTCTGACGTATTAACCCACAGTTACACACCAGGACTCCTGACTCATAGAGACCCTGTATAAGATTTCCAAGGAGCAGCTGGTGGGTTTGAACTGCTGATCAAAATGTGAATCACACAAACCATGACTTAGCAGTCTAGTGTGTATCCTATAGCACCGCACTAGGACTCCAAAGAAATCAGATAGTGGATCCAAATGAAATTTTTTATGTGGCACTCTGGATTCTGTTTTTCCTTTATTGTTGTTTAGGTTTTATGAATCATTTTGAAGAACTAGATTCTTGTGCACTCTAGCTTTTGATACAGGAAGCTTTGAGATGGGCTTGAGTGGTTGGAAAGGGTTTATAGGTGGACCTGCAGTCCTGGTGTGGTGCTGTGGGTTAAAGTGCTGGCCTGTAAGGTCAGTTTGAACTGCAAGTCAGCAGTTCAAGCCCACCAGCCACTTGCTCCTTGGAAACCCTATACAGGGTTCCTATGGGTCGGAACCAACTCAAAGGTACTTTACAACAACAATGGTACTTTTGGCAAGGCACAATATTTCTGTGACCAAAGATTTTGGAAAGTTAACTGCAGGCCATGTATTATCTTCAATATTTCTTCTCCACATGGCTATCAGTACAACTCCTGTGCTGATCTGCACCTATACTGATATAGGTTCAAGAGCCACAGAGAAGCCCTCCTAGCCCCACATTAAACATGTCACCACTGACTGATGACTACAGCCAAATAATTCTTAGTCATTTGAGAACTAGGAGCTGCAGTAAAAAAACAAAATAAGAACCACTAAAACCAAACACAGACTCTGCTGCCCTGCCAGGAGCTGTTGCACAGGCAAAGAGCTGTTGTCACTAGGCCAAGGACACGGCTTGGGCAGCAGGAAGGAAGCTACTTGCTGAGAAGCACAGCCCTGGTGGATGCCCGTCACCTGGAAAATGCAATGACCGTCAGTCAGTCCCCACTACCCCACCTCACCCTGTTGCTTTAACAATTGAGGACTCAGGAAGAAGTTGTTCTGGCTCCCCTGTGAGAAACACAATGAATGGATTCATTCCAAGGTGCCTATAAATGTTTAAAACAACTACAAAGAGAGATACTTTACCTTTACGGTACCGACGATCCCACCCACTAGTAAATATAAAGGAATGAGGGGTTGTATGGGGCAGGCCTCCAAAAACTTCATTCCTACATAGGGAAAAACAGAAGTGCACTGAGAGAAACGCATTAAAAGCAACAAGCTTGGCTATGAAAATAAGTTAAACACTGGCCAAAGCCAAATGTGAATCCCACAAACTTGGCTCCCTGGTTGTGGAATTTGTTTAGCCTCCCTCATCCCCCCCTCCCCCAGCCACCTGTTGTTCAGGGCACCTTTGTTCAGTGGACAGACACACAGAATCAAGCAATGCAGATGTCACTGTGCCTTTTACCTGGGTACTACCTGTGGTGCTGCAGGATAATGCACTGGACCGAAAGGTTGATGGTTCAAACCCACCAGCCATACCTCAGAAACCCTATACAGGGTCCCTATGAGTCGGAACCGACTCAACAGCACTTAACAACAACAGCTACCTACAAGTGTACTCTGCTTTTATAAATCATGCTCAAGTATGATTCCTGGGTTGTGCCTATTGTTAAGGCTGGCAGTTCAAACCCACCCAGAGGCACCTGGGAAGAAAGGCCTAGCGATCTAGCGATCTGCTCCCAAAAGGTCAGAGCCTTGAACACCCTATGGAGCAGTTCTACTCTGCACACCCAGGGTCACCAGGAGTCAGAATTAATTTGAATGATAACCCTTGCTTTCAATGACTCGTTTTACAAAAGGATCCCAAGAGTCCCCTTAAATATCTAGTTTCCTTGATTTGCTTAAAGTAAGATTCAATTTATATGCTGCTTTCCTGGGTGGCACAAATGGCTTCAGCTGGTTACTAAATGAAAGGCTGGTGGTTTGAATCCACTCAGTGGTGCCTTGGAACAATGGCCGAGTGATCTACTCTTGTCGGCTCACAGACATTGAAAACTCTGTGGAGCACAGTTCTACTCTGATACACGGGGGTGTGCCTGTCTACTCATGACACACACGAGTCAGAACTGACTCTGGCAACAAAAAATGCATCACTATGTAAATTGTGTAAGGAGCTCTGGTAGCGTAGTGGTTACGAATTGGGCTGCGAACCAGAAGGTCAGCAGTTTGAAACTACCAGCTGCTCCGCGGGAGAAAGATGAGGCGATCTGCTCCCGTAAAGATTTACAGCCTCGGAAACCCTATTCAGGGTAGCTATGGGTTGAAACCGACTCGACGGCACTTAACAACACAACAACAATGTAAATTGTGTGGTGCTGTCGGACTGACCAGCCACCTCCGTAGTGTTAAAAACACTAAAATTGCAGGGTTAATTCCTGACCACAACACAGTTAAGTTACTGTAATGCATTTATCAATAGAGGGCACAAGAGAGCACTTTGGTTCACTGTAAAACCAAAGTCTTCTAATTGAATGACTTTTAAAGTCTTAGTTTTAATTTCCCATTTTAATGCCTCGGTACTTAAGTAAAAGAAGCAAACCATTTTCCTATGAATACCCTGCATTCCCCTGAAATTTATGACACTTTTGAGGTATCCAGAGACCCATAAAGTCAGATGACCCACAGAGTCAAGTCAAATATACATTTTTATTCAGTCCTCAGCCTCTGGAGGTTTATGTTTCTAGACGTCCTTGCTATTTGAAAGACTCCGTTTTAAAGACGGCAATACTTTCCATGTTCCAACATAACCTTTCACACAAAGATTTGAAGAACTTGCTACCAAATTTGTTGGGTATGAACTGTCTTTATCTCAATTCCAAACCCAGCAGTGAGACCAGCACTGGGTTATCATTCATCTGTCTGCTCATTCCTAGTGAATGAGGACAGCTGCTGCTCACAGGAGCCCATCAGTGCACAGATGGCTTAGAAGAAGCCTTATAACTTTAATAAAAGCCATCTTCCCCCTGTGTTCTTCACGAAATGCTCAGATCGACCTTAACTCTAGGAATCCTTTCTGTCTGATCTACAGTATCACAATTACCGCCTTTAAACTTTAGAAGCCGCTCTAGCACACTTGATACTTGATAACAAATACCAGCTGTTGGCGTGATTCCTTCCATGGGAATTAGCCTGGGGCTTTTGTCTCATTTATGCAGTGTTATTGGTGAGTGGACTGTCTCAGATAATGAAATCCCAGGCTTCCCAGGCTGAGACTCTTTTACTTCACTGAGATTTTACATAGAACATTTTCTCAAGTACCCTCCTGCCTTTCTAAGTGCACCGAATAGCTTATGAACACTTTTTGAACGGCTCTGTAACAGTAACCTCAGGGCCGACTGATGGGCCCCAGATTACTGGGCTGTTGAAGTTCTTCACAATTTTATTTTGTTCCTTTATCTGCTGTCAGACTGAGTTTACTTCTTATGAATTGAATTAGGTCTCCCCCTAAATGAGGTATGAATACCTCACACGTCTGTCAGTTTGTTGCACTGTGGTGGCTTATATATTGCAGTTGTGCTGGAAGCGATCCCACTGGTATTTCAAATACCTGGTGGACAGGTTTCATTAGAGCTTCCAAAGTAAGAACAGCCAAGGAAGAAGGAACAGGCCTTCTTTTGAGAGATGAGTCCCTGAAAACCTATGAATAACAGTGAAACATTGTCAGATATAGTGCCAGAAAATGAGTCCCTCAGGCTGGAAGGCATTCAAAATATGACTGGGGAAGAGCTGCCTCCTCAAAGTAGAGTTGATCTTCATGATGTGGCTGGAGCTGAGCTCTTGGGAACTTCATTTGCTGATAGTCCATGACTAAAATGAGAAGTAACAGCTGCAAACATTCACTGAAAATCAGAATGTGTAATGTACAAAACATGAATCTAGGAAAACTGAAAGTCATCAAAAATGAAATGGAATGCATAACAATCGATGTTCAAGGCAGTGTTGCTGTTTGGTGCCCTCGAGTTGCTTCTGACTCAGCGACCCTATGCAAAACAGAATGAAACACTGCCTGGTCCTGTGCCAGCCTCATAATTGTTGCTGTGTTTAAATCCATTGCTGCAGCTACTGTGTCAACTGACCTCGATGGGGGTCTTCCTCTTTTTCACTGACCCTCTACTTTACCAAGCATGATGTCCGTCTGTGGAACTGGCTCCTCCTGATAACGTGTCCAGAGTATGAGAGATGAGATCTGGCCACCTGGCTTCTTAGGAACATTTTGGCTGCACTTTTCCTAAAACAGATTTGTTCATTCTCTGGCAGTCCATGGTACTTTTAATGTTCTTCTCCAACACCATAATGCAAATGCATCAATGCTTTTACAGTCTTCCTTATTCATTGTCCAACTATCACATGCATATGAAACTATAAAAAACACCATGATTTGGGTCAGGCATGTTTGTAATGCCAGGAAAGACAAATTGAAGTAGATTGGTGTCACATTCATCATGAAAAAATAATGTTTCAAGGTATATCTTGAAATGCAGTGCTATATGTGATAGGACAATATCTATATGCCTATAGGCTATGGAGAGCATTGTGAAGAACAGCTATTCCAGAACACTTAACTGTGCTCATGAGGAACCTGTATAAAGAACAAGAGGCAACCTTTAGAGAGAACACGGGGAGACTGAATGGTTTAAAATCAGGAAAGGTGTGTGTCTGGATTGTACCCTTTCACTATATTTATTCAATATGTTTATTTATTTATTCAATATGTATGTATGCTGAGCAAATCATCTGAGAAGCTGGATTATATGAAGAATAATATAGCATCAGGATTGGAGGAAGGCTCATTAACAACCTGTGATATGCAGATAATGCAACCTTGTTTTCTGAAAGTGATGAGGACTTAAAATACTAATGAAGATCAATGACAACAGCCTTTAGTATGGAATGCACCTCAATGTAAAGAAAGCAAGACTCCTTAGCACTGGACCAATAAATAATGTGATAAATGGAGAATAGATTGAAGTTGTCCAAAACTTCATTTTGCAAAGGAAGAAGTTTTGTAACAAAAAGGGGGGAGTAGTTAATCTTAGAGTACAGGAACAGAGGACCCTAGGACCATCAAGGGAGAAGAGCAT
>NW_006408950.1:813057-813868 GCF_000296735.1 Chrysochloris asiatica
TGATGGAAATAATGCTGGAGATCACAATGACTTCTTCATTGCAAATTCCACTTTTCAACAATGTAAGTGGTGGCTACATGTGGACCTCATCAGACAAAATACACAGAAATCAAATTGACTACATTTGTGGGAAGAGTTGATTAAGAAGCCAAAACAAGACCGGGGCAGACCGTGGAACAGACCATCAATTGCTCATATGCAAGTTCAGGCTGAAACTGAAGAAAATTAAAACAACTTCACAAGAGCCAAAATATGGCCTTGAACATATTCCACCTGATTTTAGAGACCATCTCAAGAACAGATTTTATGAATTAGACACTAATGACCCTTTGGTCATGGACAAGGATAGTTGTAGAATGACATCAAGAACATCCTACAGAAGGAAAGCAAACGGTCATTAAGAAGACAAGAAAGAAGAAAAAGACCAAAATGAATGTCAGAAGGGACTCTGAAACTTGCTCGCTAGTGTAGAGATAGTAAACAAATGAAAGAAATGAGGCAGTAAAAGAGCAGAACAGAAAATTTCAAAGGACAGCTTGAGAAGACAAAATCAAATATTATACTGAAATATACAAAGACCTGGAGTTAGAAAGCCAAAAGGGAAAAATACTCTTGACTTGTAATATTGAAGGATTCTATGGGCTAAATATTACAAGTCAAGAGTGTTTTTCCCTTTTGGCTTTCTAACTCCAGGTCTTTGCACATCCATTATAATACTTGATTTTGTCTTCTCAAGTTGCCCTTTGAAATTTTCTGTTGGGCTAAATGAAGTCCTGGTGTGGCGCTGTGGGTTAATGCACCAGACTGCAAA
>NW_006408950.1:817648-827547 GCF_000296735.1 Chrysochloris asiatica
GAATAAGGAAGACTGAAGAACAATTGATGGATTTGAGTTATGTGTTGGAATATGGAAATCTTTTGGGAGAAATACAGTCAGAATAATCCTTAGAATTTAGGATAGTGAGACTTTGTTTCACATACTTTGGCCATATTATCAGGAGGAAAAGGACATCAGGCTTGGTAAAGGGTCATTGAAAAAAGAGGAAGACCCCCACCAAGATGATCTGATACAATATTTACAAAAATGGGCTCAAATATAACAATTGTGAGGATGGTGCAGGACCTGAAAGTGTTTTGTTCTGTTGTGCATAGGGTCACTATGAGTTGAAACCAACTTAATGGCGCCTAAGAACAACAACACTATACGGCCCCAAATTACTCAGTTATTTCAGTTCTTCAAAATCTTATTTTGTTTCTTTGTTTGCTGTCAGACTGTCTGAGTTCACTTCTTACAGATCTAAGGCTACTTGTTATGGATTAAATTATGCTGTCCCTAAAATATAAAGCCTTGTGAATGTGAACCTGTTGGGAAACAGGGGTTTTATTTCATGACATGAATGAGGTCAGACATGGGGGGGGGAGGGTTCCTAACCCTAATCACTTTGGAGTGGTGTCTTATCAAGAGATCAGAGTAGACACAGACACCCATGGGGGAAGGAACCATGTGAGCAACCTCTACAAGCCAAAGAACAACAAGGAATGCCTGGGGCTACCAACAAGAAATGAGCCTCTCCTAGGATGGATGTCCCCAAAATGGTGAGGTAATAAATTCCTGTTCTTTAAAACCACCCACTGGTGGCATTTATTTACTTATTTTTGTGGCAACACTAGGAAACTAAGACCATATCAATTTTATAGCAATGTCTACGTTCCTGTAATTTCTGCTCCAATACTTTGTGAGCTTCAGACCTAGAATGAGGCTTGCTGGGTCTCTGTGCAAACAAGGGTTGCTAAATGGCTTTGTAGGATAAGCATTGGACTGCATACTTCAAGATTGCTGGTTTGAGCCCATCAGCCATTCTTTGGAAGAAAGATGAGGCTTTCTGCTCTCTCTCTAAGACTGCTATGATTTAGAACCGACGCAACAGCACTTAACAGTAAGTTCCATACACAGACCTTGGGGGTTCCTGTTAGACTTTCAAGTGTACAAGTCTAATTTCTCTGATATGTGACAACTATTTTTGGCTTCTCAAGGAACTTCCCAGCCCCAGTCCCAATACAGCATACTTGTGGAAACTTGAAGTTCTTTAATATGTGTGATATATTTATTTGTCCTTTTACTCTGCAAATATATTACTCTAGCAAGAAATACACCTGCCATACTGCTCAAAATAGGTGTCCACAAAGGAATAGGAAGGGGCCTTGGAAACCTTCAGTTTGTTGTTGTTAAGTGCTGTCGAGTTGATTCCGACTCATAAGACCCTGTATAGGGTTTCCAAGGAGCAGCTGGTGTGCTTGAACTGCCGACCTTGTGGTTCAAACCAACCTTGCAGTCTAGCACATTAGCCCACAGCACCACACCAGTACTCCTAAAACTAGTGAAACATGTTGATAAGTGCCTTCGCGTCAGTTATGACTCGTAGTGACAACCCTGTATAGGATTTCCAAGGAGCAGCTGGTGAGCTTGAAGCACTGACCTTGCAGTTCAAACCAACCTTACAGTCCACTGCATTGATCCACAGTGCCACACCACTTACCTTCAGTTAGTTGTTGTTATTGCTAAGTGCCGTCAAGTCGGTTCCGACCCATAGCGACCCCATATAGGGTTTCCAAGGAGCAGCTGATGAGCTTGAACCACCAACCTTGCAGTTCAAATGCCTTTGCAGCCTGGCCCATTAACCCACTAATCATCTGGTTAGAGACTTTAAAGATTTCTGTCCCTTCCCCAGATAAACTGTGTCAGTATCTCCCAGGGCAGGGCCCAGGAATCTGCACTTGTACAATGTTCACTAAGTGGGTCTGTTACACCTAACAGGTGTTTGGAAATCATTGGCCTGGCCACCTCTCCCTTTGTTGTTAGTTGCTGTCAAGTCAATTCCAACTCAAGGCAACCCCATGTGTTACAGGGTAGAACTGCTCCATAGTTTTCATTGACTGTAATCTGAACAGAAGCAAATCACCAGCTCTTTCTTCCACAGTACCTAGAATGGTTAATGTTGTGTATCAAGTTGTCTAGGATTGTTTGTGGCTTGGCAGACACTATGTAATCACCTTCATTTTGTGATCTGATCTTGAGTAGGCAATCAGTGGGGAGGGGAGTTTCCTTGAGGGCATGGCCTACCTCCAGTATACAAATCTCTCTCTCTCTCTGAGCCCTGCATTCTTCTCTTCCTCTAATCTCCAGTTCTTAGGATGCAAGCCTGCAGAATTCTTCAGCCAACCGCCTGACCTGCAGATTTTGGATTCACCAACCCTACAACCCTGAGAGCCAACAGAGTCCCACAGCCACCTGAGCTGCAGATTTTGGATTCCTCAACTTTTGAGTCAGCATTGATCTTCAGTCTGTTGCATGACCCATGGATTTGGGATTTGCCAGTCCCACAATTTCCTGAGTCATTTTCTTGAAGTAAATCTTTCTATATACATATATATGCTCTTCACTGGTTTTGCTCCTCTGGAGACCCCAGATTGTCTAAGACAGTACCTGCAGGGCGTTATTATTTACTTGGCCCTTCTAGCCAAATTTTTCCATTTTGTGACATATTGTAAATCCTATTGTGGAGCTGTGGGATAATGCACTGGACTGAAAGCTTGGTTTGAATTCCAAGATTGGCAGTTCAAATTCACCAGCCACTCCTCAGAAACCCTATAAAGGGTCGCTATGACTCAACAACTCTTAACAACAATGCCTGTGATTATAGACCCATTTTGGATTGAGTTGCTAAGGACTAAAGACTAAGGTGGGCTAAGGAATAAAGATTACTGGACTGCAACATAGGTTTTAACCGTGAGGTCTGAGGTTCAAGCTCACTAGCTGCTCCTTGGAAACCCTATAACAACAACAACAAAGATTAAGGATGCCCTCACCTTACTAGAGAGTGTGACTCAAGTCACCAGCCTTAGTTTCCCTTGGGGGCATGGTTTGAGTCCAATTTATAAGAAGACTGGTCTTGGATGCTGTATCTGGCGCATGACGTCTGACCTCAGTTCATGGGATTTTTGGCCCATCCCCTGACCTGATCCACTAGCTCCCCCAGTCTCACGCATCCACAGCCTGTGGGCTGAATTGGCCGCTTTGGGTTCTTAAGTTCCTGAGACTTCATGGGTGAGAAGAAACCTCCAGGCTGATCTCTGAACTATGGATTTGGGACTTGCCAGCCTCCACAATTGTGTGAGCCATTTCTTTGGATAATTGTGAGTTTTAGGAGACATTGCTGTGTGTTGCAGAACCCTGGGATATGAGGGAAAGGAAGAGTGGTGATGGATTTCAAGGATTGTGTCAGAAAAGTTGAACAGTTGAGATATCTTTAACCTCTAACTTACAGGGTTAGATCTTTCTTGCACTGATCTTTCTAAAAGAAATTCTTCATGCAGTACCACTGAGTGGATTTGAACCTTTGTGTCCCTTATAGTTTGAAGACTAAGGGACATACCAGACGAGGATATAGATGACCTTGTGGTGTCCACCAGCTCAGGGATCAACTCACCTGTGAAGGCCATGGACAAAGGCAATGCCAGGAAAGCCAAGAGCAGGAAAAGGAAGCAAGCTGCAAGAAAGAAAAGCCTGGATTAGAGACACAGCTCTTCTACTCCCTCCCGCTGCAATTGCCTTCTGTCTCCCTGAAATCTGACCTTTACTCCAGTCAGAGTCAGCAGATGGGGGGAGAAGGTCAGCACCTGCCTGGGGCTTCTACAGGGTGTGTGAGAGCCAAGATTTGCATCTCTGAGAGCTTGGAGTGTCTTTTGTGCTCACACCACTAGTGCTAAGGCCTAGATTTCCTGTGGGGCCTCTCCAAAGTCTGACAGTTTACAGGAACAGAGTATATAAAGCTGCTAGATGAGTCGGGTGGGATCAATCCTGTGCTTCCTGGGAACCTCTACCCACCACAGATGGTTCTTCCCTTCCCTGGATACAGGAACAGAAAACCTCATCGTTCTCTTGTGGAGCAGGTGATAGTTTTGAACTGCTGACCTAAAGGTTAGCAGTCCAACTCGTTAGCCACTATGCTACCAGAGCTCCTTACATGATATTCTATTGTACCATACCAGTTGGTGCTCCGAGTCAATGCTGACTCATGGAGACCCCGTGTGTGTCAGACTAGTACTTTGTGCCACAAAGCTTTCAATCATTGAGTTTTGGGAAGTAAATTGCTAGGTCTTTCTTCCAACATGATCGTATGTTGTTGTTAAGTGCCATTGAGTGGGTTCCAACTCATAGTGACTCTGTATAGCATTTCCAAGGAGCAGCTGGTGGGTTTGAACTACCTACCTTGTGGTTAGCAGTGTGTAGCACTGTAGGATAAGCAATGGGCTGCAAACCACAAGGTCGGTGGTTCAAACCCACCAGCCACTCTTCAGAACGCAAGTACAGGGTCACTATGAGTCAGAATCAACTTGCAACAACAAAATTAATTACTGATCGCATAATAGGAGAGTAAGTGCTAACTTACTTTCCGGGACTTGGGAAAGAACACAATCTTAGGGGCTGGGTGGACCAGGGTCCAAATCCTGACTGTCCTGGCCCTAAAATTATGTGCTTCCGGCAAATTATTTCATTTCCAAATGCCTCATTTTTCTGGTCTGTAAAATGTGTTATTAGATGTGAAAGTATGGAGTCTTTAAGAATTCTAGTTTCTGCCTTGCAGAAAACAACCTCAAAACTCTCATGTCCCCCCTCAGAAAAACTGTCTTGAGCTTTAGTTTTATGGCCTCTGGAAACAAACCAAGATGTGCCTAAGTCTTTAAATTAAGCTGAAGGCCATTGGAGATAATTGCCTGAGTCAATGGGTCATAAAGATCCTGGGAATGAAATGTTTTTCAAGATAAAGAGAAAAAGTAATATTACTCACCTCACTACGGAATGTCAAGAAAAGCAGATCAAATGCTTAGTTGATGTACACTGCTCTATATAATGTGCTTGTTTTGGTCAGTTGGGAGGACAGTCTTGAGGGATCATCCTCCCTGTCCTCCACACTGCCGGCTCTCTGTTAATAAAGCTTGGATTGGATCTTTCCCTGTCTCTGTGATTGACTACAGTGGCAGGTGATAAATCCTCATTTTGCTTTGGCCACAGATGCACACAAGCGCCCCAGACAGAGCAACTATTAGATTAGGCAGTGACTTTCCCTCTTAGGTGCTTGATTTCCTCATCTGTTAAATGACAGGTTTTGCTTGGCCATTTCTGCCTTTCTTTTTGAATTATGAATTTGAATGCTTTTGGGGTAGGTCTGAACCCCAGTTTCCACTTGTAAAGTCTAGGCAGCATCACCCATTTAAGCTTTTTGCAAACTCCTGTCGCCAGTCCTGAGAATAGAGGCAGAATCTCATTTCCACTTCTTTTCCTTTAGGTAAATGTTCCAGTATCCCTACCTCTCCACTACTTCTATGCATTTTTTTTTTCCTGAAATGTTTTATTGTGAATTATGTGATAGTTTACATGGGAGAACATTAATTTTACATTCATTCTATCGTATATCGTCTCATTGCCATGGTACTTCTATGTAATTTGTGTGATCTGGCAGAAGTTCACTCTTCCAGAAACAAGACTTCTTGCTCTCCGTGGACATTGGAGAGTGTGATGCAGTAAATTATTTAATGTCTCTTCTAGCCATAGTCTTTGTAAACTTCCACCAAAAGACTTTTCCTGATGGCACTAGATGAGAGAATGTGGGGAACGATACTGATGATTATCTGATTTAGCTGTGAGGATTGTTAACAGGGCTAATTGTGAGTGACCAATTTGTCCATCCTGCTGCTATAATTTGAGCCATTTCAGAAGCAGACGTGGGGATCTTACTACGATCAAAGAAGAAGAGCCAGGAGTGTGTCCTTTGGACCTGAGACCCCTGTGCATTGAATCCTCCACCAGGGAGAGAAAGCTGTAACACTGAGGAGTGACAGGAGCAGCCGCTGTTGAACCAAGAACCAGACAGAGCACTGGACTTCCCAGCCCATGAAGCAGGTAAAGCTGAGTGACGTTGATTAGGAGGCTGGCTTGCAGAGTGAGGTGCCTCCAGGCACTTAATTGTGGGTGCTAGGTTTGGTGACTCTAGAGCTAGAGCCTAGAATCTTTAGGCTGAGGTTTACAGTGGAGTCGTGTGTCCTGTGAGCATTTATCAGCAGCCTTAAAAAAGCTTAATAGCATTGACCATGCAGAGAGAGGTCTGCCTATGGGCACAGTTGAGGAGAGGTTGTCCCGACTGGAAGAACTGTGCCCTGAACATGTCTGATCCTAGATTGTAACCTATTAACTTCTCTAATAAGCCCAATAACTCTGAGCATGGTGTCTGTATTTTGTGTCACCACTGCATATTCTGCTCATGCTCTTCTCCCTTAATGATTCTAGGGTCCTCTGTTCCTGGAATGTAAGATTAACTACTAGCCCACCCCCTTTATGTTATAAAACTTCTACCTTTACAGTTGTGACAGTCACAATTCATCATGATAACAATTACTCACTATTGAATCATAAGAATCTTATCCCATCTTCTTTCACCAGACCTGTCGAGACTCGATGAAAACTATTCAGTGGGGATTCTACCTTCCCCCACACACTCTGAAACTAACTTGTAAGTCAGTCACTTTATGTCTTTATAGCCCCCCATTTTAGGTAGCCAATGTCTAAGTTGCTCATCCCTATCAACCCTGTGTACAAAGAGGATAGGTTTGATCTTGATGTGAAGACTCCTTCCTTCTCAGTTGGTATTTTGAGCTACTACATCCATAAGTATAGATAAAGTTCATCAAATTGTAGCTATTTATACTTGCTTCCTTTACGAAACTCTAGTTGAGAGTTGGGCGTTCTTGTGCATCTCCCCTCACTTCATATCAGCTGAACGCTTCACTCTTGGCTCTAGCCCTCTGTGGCTAGGTCCTTGTCCATGGGCTTAGGAGTACCCAGGCGTCACCACACTTCTTAACAACCAGCCCTTCCTGTTCCCTCTCTCATGTCCAGGTCGATGGGAGTCTATGGAACATGGTTGAACTCAGCCTATATCTTCATTGCTGCCTTTGCCCCACTTCCACTCACCAGTAGACCAACGGGGTCACCAGCAAGCTTACATGCCTACTTGTGAGTTCCCTTAAAGTTTTAATCTTGGAGGGGGGTTTGTCCTGAAGGGACTTCATTGCTTGCCTTGATAGCTCCCTGGTGAACAACTTGCTTGTTCTTGTAATAGTCAAACAGACTGTGTGTTTTGTTTTGTTTTTTCCTGTTGGTCTTTCTTTCAAGAAGTATATTCTGTTCTTTTAGCTGCTCCAGGCTGGTCTGCATGTCCTTTCAGGTGGGAATGTTCCACTTCAAGGTTCTGGATGAGGCTCAGGATTCTTTATTTTTTTACAGAGAAAAAGCAAGTCACTCTGGGGATTGTTGGCAGCCATCTTGCCATCATCAAAGGGAGCCAGACTGAGAGTGGAACTGATACCACTGAAGGCTAAGAGGAGAGGCAAAAAGAAACTGAGCCCTCAAGACCTCTTCCAACCACTGAAAACACCACCCTGAAGCTAAATGACTTCTGGAATTTCCATGTATATGAACCAATAACCATCCAGTTATTGTGAATCTGTTTCAACTCATAGAGACCCCATGTGTATCAGAGTAGAACTCTGCCATAGGGTTTTCAAAGACTGAATTTTTAGAAACAGATCACTAGGTTTTTCTTTTGAAGAACTTCTAAATGGCTTGAACCTCCAATCTTTTGGCTAACAGACAGGAATATTAGTCATTTGCACCACCCAGGGACACTGAGGACCCCCCAGAAGCTGCCTTTAATGCCAATCTTGATCTTCACCTTGAGGAAGTATTGAAGGTCAGGCACACAACTTGATTTGTCCTAATTTTTGTTCCTTCCCTCAATCACCCTTCTCTTCATTAGTTACAGTACTGATCATCAGAGCCGGCTTCATGGGTATGCAACCCATGCAGTTCCAAAAGCCCCTGTGCTTTCAGGGGCCTGTGCTTGGTTAACATTCTTCTGCTCCCATCTTGGAATGCTTCACTTTTATCTTTGAACTTGTGTTGGGACAATGAAGCATGTGTGTGAGCAGAGAAGATAGTGTAGTGTGTGTGTCTGCTCTGCTATTTCATGCCATCCCATGGGCACAGAATTGCAGTTCAACAAGATTCAGAATGAGAGTAAGCAAGGGCAAGGAAAGCCCTATGAGACGACACTTCCCCTTCACATCAGAACTTGCTGCAAATGCAGACATAAAGAAATGGTGTTCTGAGAACACAATAAACTTTCTTACACATTTGATTTCTCAGGATTGACCCACAACTTACCCTGAAAATTACATCAAAGGAAAGGGAGAGATAGGACAACCCTATCTTTGTTCTTTTCCTTTCAGGCCTTCCTTCAGCCAAAGAGGATGCCTGTGCGATGTGTGCACATCAAGAAGGGAAATGCAGACAGTTGATGGGATGTTGAACTTCTTTTTATGGAAGTAGAATAATTTGGAAAAGGAGAGTCGTGATAGTTGTACATCATGATGAATCATCAATGTCACTGAATTTCAGAATTGGCAAATTTTTGTTTTACCACAGTCAAAAAATTTTTTTAAAGTTGACTTCCTTGTGTACAGTGTTTTCACTATTCTGGTAAAAACAAACTATGTATGATTTGTGTCATTTAGTGATCCTAATCTTGTATTTACATTGAAAACTGGCACTAAATAATATTAAGATAAATGGTAAAATGTTATGTTAATAAATTACAAGTTTATTTTTATGTTCCTTAAAATGACATTAAATGGGAAATGAAAATACCATGACAACACTAAAGAGGGAGAGCAGGGATGAAAGGAGAGCACTTTCTATTCTAGTACCTTTTGTGGCACTGTTCCCGGTGTTTCGGCAAGGCACCACATTTACAACCTGGTCACAGATGACACAGTGCTGCTGCCCAATGTGCCAGATGGAAGACAAAATTTCAGCTCATCTGGCAGCATCTGTTTTAATTCTCCATTTAAAGCAGGGATCAAGAAAGACATTTCTTGTTGGTAAATGATCGAAAATCAAGGGGCTAACGAGTCCCAGTTCTATTTCTGACTTTGGGAGCTCATTACCAGGATGATGAAGTGATCAGTAGCCTAGGAAGCCATCACTGTGCTGTGAGTTTGTGGCAGATGGTGCCACCTGGCTACACGTGCAAGCCATGTGTTCAGTAACACAGACGTGGAGCATTTCCCAGAGGATACACCTGCCTTGCATCTTTCCACCAGGCAGAGCCAGGCAGCGAGGAGACTGAGCCAGAGATTCCTGATGACACCCAGAGGGCATGAGGGCGGACCACCTGACTGCCTGAGTTCACATTCCGCTCCACTGACTGGCTATTACCCTGGCAGGATTCTTAACTCCTTGTGTTTCGATGTCTTTGTTTTATAAATAAGCATAATTACTATTGTTGTTAAATGCCATCAAGTTGGTTCTGACTCCTACTGACTTAATTATGCACAATAGAATGAAACACTGCCTTGTCCTGTTCCAACCTCACAATCATTGCTATGCTTGAGATCATTACTGCTGACACTGTTCCAATCCATCTCATTGGGGATCTTCCTCGTTTTCACTGATCTTCTGCTTTACCAAGCATAATATTCTTCTCCAGGGACTGGTCCCTGCTGATAATATTTCTGAAGTATGATAGAAAAAGTCTTGCCACGCTGGCTTCTAAGGAGCATTCTGGCTGAGCTTCTTCCAACACAGAGTTGTTTGTTCTTCCAACAGTCCATTGTTGTTAAGTACCGTCGAGTCGGTTC
>NW_006408950.1:832017-841779 GCF_000296735.1 Chrysochloris asiatica
ACTTGGTGATGCAAGCGATGCCGGAAATCGCATGTTAGCATTTTGCAAGACCAACAATTGATTCATTGGAAATAACCTTTTTTCAACAACATAAATGGTGACCATTCACATCTGTTTTTATTATTGGATCTTACCAGGTGGAATACATACGAATCAAACTACATGGAAAAAGACAATGGAGAAACTCAATATCTTCAGTCAAAACAAGGTCAGAGGCCAACTGTGCAACAGACCTTTAAATGCTCATAAGTTCAAGTTGAAACTGAAGAAAATTAAAACAAGTTCATGAAAGCCAAAATATTATCTTGGTATAGTGGTTTTGGTGGTGTGCTGCAGAGTCAGTTCCTACTCATAGCAACCCTATATAGGCTTTCCAAGGTGGTAAATCTTTATGGGACCAGAAAGCCTCATCTTTCTCCCACGGAATGGCTGGTAGTTTCGAACTGATGACATGAGGTTAGCAGTCCAATTTGTAACCACTATGCTACCAGAGCTCCTTCGTATATCCCACCTGAATTTAGAAACCATCTCAAGAACAGATTTGACGTGTTGAGCATTCATTACCAGAGATCAGCCAAGTTGTGGAATCATAACAAGGACATCATACATGAAGAACACAAAAGGTCATTTAAAAATAGATGAAAGAAAGAAAATGTCAAAATGGATGTTGGAAGAGACCCTGAAACTTGCTGTTGAACGTAGAAAAGCTAAAGAGAAAGGAAGAAATAGTGTAGAAAAGAGCTGAACAGAAGATTTCAAAGAGTGGCTTGAGAAGACAAAATATCATAATGAAATGTGCAAAGACCTGGAGTTAAAAAACCAAAAGGGAAGAACACGCTCAGCATTTCTCAAGCTGAAAGAATTGAAGAAAAATGCAAGCATTAGGTTGCAATATTGAGGTATTCTATGGGCAAAATATTGAACAACTCAGGAAGTATCAAAAGAACACGGAAGAAATACACAGAGTTATGTACCAAAAATAACTGGTCAACATCCAACCATTTCAGGAGGCAGCCTATGATCAAGAACTAATGGTATTGAATAAAGGTGTCTAAACTGCACTGAAGGCATTGGCGGTAAACAAGACTCCAAGAATTGATAGAGTAGCAACTGATAGGTCTCAACAAACAGATGCAGGACTCACTTGTCTATGCTAAGAAATTTGGAAGACAGCTGGGTGAACAACAGACTGGAAGAGATACAGATTTGTGCCCATCCCAAAGAAAGGTGATTCAACAGAATGCAAAAAAAAAATTGTTAACAAAATAATTAATATCATAAAACAAGTAAAATTTTGTTGAAGTTAATTCAAAAAAGGTTGTAGGAGTACATCAACAGGGAACTTCAGAAATTCAAGCTGGGTTTAAAAGAGGACATGGGACAAGGGATATATCATTGGTAACATCTGACGGATGTTGGCTTAAAGCAGAGAATACCAGAAAGATGTTTACCTGTGTTTTATTGACTATGCAAACACATTAGACTATGTATCCAATCATAGCAAATTATGGATAACATAGCTAAGAATAGAAATTCCAGAACATTCGTGTTCATGCAGAACCTGTCTATAAACCAAGAGGAAATCGTTCAAGTAGAGTAAGGGGATACTGAATGGTCTAAATTCAAGGAAGATGTGCACCAAGGTTGTATTCTTTCACTATGCTTTTAAATCTTTATGCTGAGCAAATAATCTGAGACTTGGATTATATGAAGAAAACTGCAGCATGAGGTTTGGAAGTAGATCATTAGCAACTGTCAATATATAGATGACACAATGCCTGCTGAAAATGAAGAGAACTCGAAGCACTTACTGATGAAAATCAAGAAATACTGATGAAAATTTAAAAAAATCAAGCCTTCAGTATGGAGTACAGCTCAATATAAGCAAAAATCCTTACAACTGGATCAGTAAGTGGCACCATGATAAATGGAATAAATGTTGAAGTTGTCAAAGAATTCAGTTTTCTTAGATCCACAATCAATGCCAGTGAAAGCAGCAGCCAAGAAATCAAACAATGTGTTTCTCCTGGCAAATCTCCCGCAAAGCTCTCTTTAAAGTCTTAAAAAGCATCACTTTGAAGACTAAAATATACCTGATCTAAGCCATGCTATGTATGTTGAGTTGCCTATACATGTGAAAGCTGAATAAGGAAAACTGAAGAACTGATACATATAACTGATTGTGTTGGTGTACATACCAGAATGAATGTACATACCAGACCAATGAACAAGTCTGTTTTGGAAGAAACACAGCCAACATGCTTCTCAGAATCAAGGATGGCAAGATTTCATCTCATGTACTTCGGACTTGTTATCAGGAGGGACAGGCCTTGAAGAAGGACATTATGCTTGGTAAAGTGGAGGGGCAGCCTAAAAAAGGCAGAACCTTAATGAAATGATTGACACAGTGGCTGTAAGAATGGGCTCAAGCATAGCAGCAACGATTGTGAGCATGGCGCAGAATCGAACTCCAGTCTTTCAATTTGTACCACCTATAAGGAGCTCTGGTAGCGTAGTGGTTACAAATCAGGCTGCGAACCTTAAGGTCAGTGGTTCGAAACTACCAGCCGCTCCGCGGGAGAAAGATGAGGCTTTCTACTCCCGTAAAGATTTACACCCTCGGAAACCCTGTACAGGGTCACTATGGGTCGGAACCGACTCGAAGGCAATTAACAACAATTAACAACTAATTTCACTTACCGAAAGTTATTGTGTTAGGTGCCATCAAGTCAGGTCCAATGTAGAGACCCCAGGCACAACAGAACAAAACATTGCCTGGTCCTACAACATCTTCAATATTGTCCGTACGTTTGAGCCCATTGTTGGAGCTACTGTGTCAATTCCTCTTGTTGGGGTTTTCCTCTTTTTTGATAACCCTATACTTTACCAGGAGTCCCCTGATGTGGCACTGTGGGTTAATGTGCCAGACTGCAAAGCCATTTGAACTGCAAGATTGGTGGTGCAAGATCACTAGCTTATCCTCGGAAACCCTATACAGGGTCGCTATGGGTTGGAATCAACTCAACTGCACTTAACAACAACAACAACATACTTTACCAAGCATCATGTCCTTTTCCAGGAGCTGGTGCTTTCTAATAACGTGTCAAAAATACATGAGATAAAGTCTTGCCATTCTAAGGTGTATTCTAGCTGCACTTAGTCCAAAATAGATTTGTTTATTCTTCTGGCAGTCCAAGGTACTTTCAATATTCCTTGCCAACACCATAATTCAAATGCATCAAATCTTCTTTTGTCTTCCTTATGCATTGTCCAGCTTTCACATGCATATGAAACAACTGAAAATACCATGGCTTGGGTCAGGCACACCTTAGATCTCTAAGTGACAACATCTTTCTCTTTAACACTTTCAAGAGGTCTTGTTAAAATAATCTAATATCCTAATCCATGTAATGCATTTAACAAGTGTCTACTGTGGTGTGGCACCGTGGGCTAATGCGTCAGACTGCAAACTCTCGTTTGAACTGCAAAGTTAGTGGTTCAAGCTCACCAGCTGCTCCTTGGAAACCCTATACAGGGTTGCTATGGGTTGGAATCAACTTGATGACACTTAACAACAACAACTGCACCACAGGAATTCAATAGATGTTAGCTATTATTGTTAGTCTACTTTTATGATGAAAAGGAACCCTGGTGGTGATGTGGGTTAGGCGGTGGGCTGTCAACCACAAGGTCAAGGTTGGCAGTTCAAAACCACCAGCCATTCCTTAGAAGAAAGATGAGGCTATCTGCTCCTATAAAGATTTACAATCTTGGAAACTCTACATAGAGTCACTATGAGTCAGAAGGAGAATTTTACTTTAGACTTATTTCAGACCCGGGTGATCCAAGGCAGAATTGAAAACTCAGCAAACGAGTGATGTATGGTTCCCATGGACTTTGAAGAAGCTGTGTGTTTGTTTCCAAGGCCACCATAATAACGCATTACAAACTGGGGACTTAAAACAGCAGCTATTTATTCTTGCACAGCTCTGCAGACTAGAAATCCCAAACCAAAGTGTTGACCGAGCCATGCTCTAGATTAGGGGCAGGGAACTTCTGGCCCATGAAATCATCTGGTCTGGCCCTGCCAATGCAACTGCAGTTCCAGCCATCACATTAGGCATGAGTTAATTAAATGTCTGGCCAAATATGGCAGGCTAATTTTTAAGTTGACAATTAATTTGTATGGCCTGCGAATGATAAGTATCCAAATGGCTCTTAGAAGAAAAAAAAGTTCTCTAGAGGATGACCATTCCTGGTTTCTTCCAACTTCCGGTAGACCCATATATTTTGCTCGCTTGTGGCAGAATAACTTGAATCTCTACTTTATCTTCACGTGGCTATCTTCTCCGTGTGTCTGTCTGGGTCTGTGTCTCTTCATCTCTTCTCATAAGGACAGCAGTTTTATTGGGGTAGGACCCACCCTACCGCAGTATGTTATTGTTAAGTACCATCGAGTCTGTTCCCATTCATAGTAACCCTGAATAGGGTTTCCGAGGAGCAGCTCGGGAGACTGAACTGCCAACCTTGTGGTTCGTAGTCTAGTGCCAATCCTACGGTGCTACACCAGGACCTTATGCTAATTATATCTATAAAGATCCTATTTCTAAATAAGGTCACACTCACAGGTCCCTGATGTGGAGATTGAGGTGGTTCAGTAGTAAAGTCTTGCCTTCCATATGAGGGAGACTAGGACTTGATTCCCAGCCATCATGCATCCATCAGTGGAGGCTTGCTGTAATGCTGAACAGGTTTCAACAGCTTCCAGCCTCAGGAGAACTATTCAGACAGGCCTGGCATACAACCAAATATCAGCCAATGAAAACCCTATGGATCACAATGGTCCGACCTGTAACCAAGCATGAGGACAATGCAGGACCAGGCTGAGTTTTCTGCCCTTGTGCATGGGGTCACCATGAGTCAGGGGCTGACTTGTGGCACTTTAAGGTAAGAACGGAACCAAAGACAGTTCACACTCTCCTCGGAAGCTCGACACAGGGTTGCTATGAGTCGGAACCATCTTGATTGCACTGAACAACAACAAAACTGGTACCAGGGGTTAGTACTTCAGTGTATCTTTTGTGTGTGGGGAACATAATTATAGCCATAACAAGCTGTTCTAAATTGATCTCTGTGGCCCTGACCTCATTCTCTAACCCTGTCCGCAAGCGAAGTCCAGATTCATCAGTCAGCCTCTTTGGATTATTACCACTCAGGTCTAAAAGATTCACTCCTTCTCCCTACCTCTCCAAAGTCCTAGTTCTCAGATTTTCAGGGTTCACTCTAGGCTGATTCCACAAGAATCTCTACAAACAAAGCCAGGAAATCGGTATTTTACATAACTCCCCAGTGGTCCACCCCAACCTTTTATAAGGAGCACTGGGCGGGGGCACTAGGATTTTACCAGAGAGAAAGTAATTAGCAATTTGTAATATGTGGGCTTCTTTACTACTAAGTCCCAATAAGGACCACCCAAGGCACAGTCTTTACCTCTCCTGTGACCACATGCCTCCTGGGGGTCTGGTGCTAAAGTAATTGGCCATAGAGATGGCTGAAACATCACCTGGTGATCTTGGTGAAGCTGGGATGATTGCTGACAACCAAGGTCACCATCAAGAAGTAGTTTTGCCTTCAAGTTTATTAAACACCGATTCAAAAACTGCTCTGAGAAATGTACTCTGATTCCAATAAAATGAGAATTTCTATCTATAAGATCAGTTTGAAAGAGTAGACTATAAGAGCTAAATCAACTGGGCAGCTCAAATGTGAAAATGATTCAGCATTAAAGCAATGGTTGGCCTCTCATTTGTCTTACTGTAGTGGCTTGCATGTTGCTATGATATAGGAAGTTATACTACTAGTATTTCAAACACCTGAAATGTCGCTCCTAGTGGACAGGTTTCAGTGGCACTTCCACACTAACACAGGGTAGGAAGAAAGGCCTGGAACTCTATTTCTGAAAACTAGCCAATGAAAACCCTTTGGAAAACAACAGACTATTGTCTGATACAGTGCTGGAAGATGAGCCCCTTAGGTTGGAAGACCCTCCAAACACAGTGTCCACAGCAATGCATTCAAGCATGCCAATGGTCCTGAACATGATACCAGGACTTCCGCTGTACATGGGGAAACAGGAATGAGCGCCAACTGGAAGGCAACTCACAGCGAAAAGCATGTTATAGGTTGCACATGCTTCCTTCCTCAGGAGAGCCCTGGTTGGGCTGGCTCCCCATCCTGCTGACAGTTGGGTGTGTTTTTTAACTGTGCTGCTCTCACCAGTGCTGGTGGGGCTCCCTGCAGCCTGTTAGTGAACAGCTACATTTGTAAGTGTTCAAAATACAAAGGTAGCCAGAAGTGAGGAAGTCTACATTGGAAAAGTGTATTCCTTTTGGTGTGTTTTCAAGGACCCCCCCAGAGCCTGTTTTCTATCAATAACAAATGTATCTCTTGCTTTCTTGCTAAAAGTTAGTTTGGTGGGAAACCTAAGACCAGGAACCAGTATTTTTTTCTGCAACATCACCCTCCAAGGGGTGCCTACTGAGCTACTAGATGCCCCAGAGGTGACTGGCAAAGGGTGCAGGTCGATGCATTCAACTCAACTCTTTATCTTTCCAAATCATCCTCCCAGCTCCCCTCTAGCTGTAATGGCACCAAGACCTGAGTCATCTATGCCACTTCTGCCCTCGCCTGGCACACTCAGCATTCTGTCTCTGCCTGTCTTTCACACCCACTCCTCTTTTCCACCCCTGCATCAGCAAGCTGCACCTCTCTCTCACCCGAACTATTCCACAGCACCCACTAACCCCCGGAATTGTGGGGTCAAGACCAGTATACATGAGGTAGGACTGGTTTAGCACCTAGCCTGCTTTGAATATAGATGAACTTCTTTACAGATATTCATCTTTGCATTCTTTTAAAAAAAATTTTTGTGGGGGGGGGAAATAACCGAAAGGTTAAAAAACAAAACCCTTTTCCAAAAAAAAATTTCATATACATTTTCTTTTACCTCATTGATTGCAATCCCCTCAATGTAACATTGTTTATCCCTCTTCCTCCTGTTTCCTGTTAACCATTCCTCTTTCTTTCCTAACCCTTCTTAACTTTGTCCTGGAGTAAATGCTGACCTTTTGATCTCAAATGGTTGATTATTCAAAGGTGTGGGTATACCTCAATCATATTATTGCTCTGCTTGTAGACCTGTATATTGTTTGGCTAAAAATTGAACGATGGGGTGAATTCATTTTCAGACTTGAAGGATGACTAAGGGGCCACTGTCTTGGGGGTCCACCATCCAAGCATTCTTGTCTCTAACAAAGAATTGGAGAGAATGCTGAAAAATGGGCATCATGATTGTTGTTATCACGATCGCCCTACCTCAGAAAGGAGATGAGATGTATATGCTCATCATCAAGTTACTGTAAGACCCACGCATGACAGGGACCACCAGAAACAATAAGCAGTAGGAACCCCAGAGAAAATGAATCAAGAAAATAAAGGAAAGTTTTATAGAGAAGGTGATGCTTGCAGTGGGTATTACTGGATGCTGTTGTTGTTGTTGTTGTTAAGTGCCATCGAGTCGGGTCCGACCCATAGCGACCCTGTACAGGGTTTCCAAGGGTGTAAATCTTTACGGGAGTAGAAAGCCTCATCTTTCTCCCACGGAACCACTGGTAGTTTCGAACCGCTGACCTTAAGGTTCACAGCCCGATTCGTAACCACTACGCTACCAGAGCTCCTTGGATGCTGTTGTTAGGTGTCATAAATTTGGTTCCGACTCATAACGACCCTCTGCACAACAGAACAAAACACTGGTCATGTGCCATCCTCACAATTGTTGTTTGAGCCCATTGCTCCTGACCATGTCAATCCATCTCATTAGGAATCTTCCTCTTTTTTGCTGACCCTCTACTTTACCATGTTCTTCTCCAGGGACTAGTCTCTCCTGATAATATGCCCGAATCATGTGATTTGAAATCTCACCATCCCGGCCTTTAAGGAGCATTCTGGCTGTTCTTTCTCCAACACAGATTTGTTTGTTCTTCTTTCAGCCCATGATGATATCAATATTCTTTTACAACATCACTATTCAAATGCATTGCTTCTTCTGTGGTCTGCCCTATTCACTGTCTAACTCTCACATACATATGTTGCTGTTGTTGTTGTGAAGTGCCATCGAGTCAGTTCCAACTCACTGCGACCCTGTTTGATTTCTTGAACCAATGACTTTGCAGTTCAAACCAGCCTTGCAGTCCAGCACATTAACCCATAGCACCACACCAGGACTCCACATGCATATGTTGTTGCTAAGTGTCGTAGAGTCGGTTCTGACCCATAGTGACCCTATATAGGGTTTCCAAGAAGCAGCTGGTGGGTTTGAACTGCCAACCTTGCGATTCAAACTGACCTTGTGGTCCAGCACATTAAACCACAGAACCACACCAGGACTCCACATGCAAATGAGGCAATTGAAAATACCATGGCTGGGTCAGGCATACCTTAGTCCTCAAACTGACATCTTTGCTCTTGAACAATTTAAAGAGGTCTGTGCAACACATGTGCCTAATGTAATATGTCGTTTGATCTCTTGTCTGCTGCTTCCATGACTTTGATGATAGAAATGACACTGGAGATTCCATCATAGAATTTTACAAGACCAACACCTTATTCACGGCAGTGCTGATTATGGTTCTAATGAAGTCTTTGACAATTTCAACCATTTCTCAGTTTATCATGTTACTATTTACCGGAATAGTTGTAAAGACTTTGGTTTTCTTTACATTAAGGTATATTCCATACTGAAGGCTGTAGTCTTTGATCTTTGTCAGTAAGTATCTTAAGTCCTTTTTGCTTTTGGCAAGCAAAGTTGTATCATCTGTGTATCACAGATCCATGTATTTCTTCATAAAATCCAGCTTCTTGGATATATTTGCTCAGTATACAGATTGAACACATGGTGAAAGGATACAACCCTGGTGCACACCTTTCATGATTCAAACCATTGTTCTGTTCTAACAACTACGTCTGTACAGGTTCCTCAGGAGCACAATTAAGTGTTCTGGAATACATATTCTTCATAATGTCAATCTAAGGAGCATTCCACACAGTACATAAAGTGCAAATAAACATCTTTCTGGTATTCTCTGTTTTCATCCAAGATTCAACTGACGTCATCAGTAATGATATCCCTAGTTGCACATCTTCTTCTGAATCCAGCATGAGTTTCAGGCAGTTCTCTATCAATGTACTGTTGTAGTCATTTTAAAATTATGTTCAGCAAATTTTACTTGCATGTGATATTAATGAATTAATATCAATAATTCCACATTGCATTGGGTCACCTCTCTCTTGAATGGGGCAAATAATGGTCTCTGCCAATTTAATGACCAGGTAGCTGACTTCCAAATTTCTTGACATAGATGAGTGAGCGCCTCCAGTGCTATATCAGTTTGTTGAAAGATGTCATTTTGTACTCTCCATTCCTAGAGACTTGTTTTTCACTAACGCCTTCAGTGCAGCTTGGACTTCTTCCTTCAGTACCACTAGGTTCTTGACCATATGTGACCTCTTGAAATGGTTGAACACCAACCATTTCTTTTTGGTACAGTGACTCTGTGTATTTCCTTATTTTTTTTGAATATTTTATTGTGAATTATGTGAAAATTTACATGGGAGAAGATTAGTTTTACATTCATTCTATCGTTTATCATTTCACTGCCATGGTTACAATCCCCTCCATGCATCATCAACCAACCTAAGGGTATA
>NW_006408950.1:847009-849256 GCF_000296735.1 Chrysochloris asiatica
AACATTTTATTTTAAAGCCTGCTATCTGGCGAGCTATTGGTGGTCGATTGCCACCCCCTCAGCACTGCCCCTGAACCAGGAGCCACCATGTTGATGATACCCATGAGACTGAGTGAGGTGCAGAGGCTCTGCAAAAGAAATCCAACAAACTCAAGAAAAAGAAAAAGGCATTGCTGGCTCTGAAGATGCAAAGTAGCAACCACACAGGCAGGCAAGGTGGTGTCAAATGCCCCCTGTTCAAGAAGCTGGGCAAAGCAGCTGATAAAATCAGGAGCCATCCGTGCCATCAAGGCCGGAACCAAGAGCTCAGGTTTCAAACTTTCTTGAACCCTAGAGGGGAAGTTAAAGGACCCTGAGAGGGGGCCGTCCCCCACGTTCCAGACATTCCAGAGGAGCATATTTGCCTAAAATGACCTGCAAGAGTCAACCAGACATCCCCAAAGGAAATCTCCATATGAGAGCTTTGTGTCTTCCAGTGACAGGCTTTGTGCACTGGGGCCAGATGGGGAAGAGTCCCAGGGCTCAGGGGCTGATGATGCCCCCCTCGGAGCTTTGAAGAACGCCATGGTGCCCCCTCCTCAGCCTCTGCTCCCCGGTGGCGCAGCCAAGACCACAGTAGCAAGCGGACTCGAGACAGAAAGAGGGATCGAGAGCTGGACCGAGACCTGGAGCAAGGCAGAAATCGAAGTGGAGAAGGGAGAGCCCTTTCCGCAGGTCCGACTCATTCCCTGAACGCCAGACCCCTCAAAAGGCAATACACTCTGTACATAGAAGACATGACACCCACACTTCTCCGTTGGACCCTCTCTCCCTTTGGAAACATCATTGACCTCTCCGTGGACCCACCCAGAAACGGTCCCTTCGTCGTCACCTATGAGAAGATGGAGTCAGCAGATCACGCTGTTGCTGAGCATCAAAGGACCCAAGTGGAGTACAGCCAAATTCAACATTGCCCTTAAACAGCCCATGCTGGACGCCACCACTGGCAAGTCTATCTGGGGCTCCCTCATTGCCCAGACAGCCCTAGGGTTGTCATTGTGACAAGAGGACTCAGATTGTCTACACTCATGACATGTACAAGGAGAACCTTGTGCATGACTTCTAGCGAGTGGAGCTGGATTCCTGTGCCTCACATATCCCCAATGCTGGTCTCAGGAAAACACTGAGGTGGAAGCTCAAAAAATATATTAAAAAAAAAAATTTTTATTGTGAATTGAGTGAAGGTTTAGAGTAGATTATGTGTTTTACATTCAACAAATCATATATTTGCTTCGTTACAATGATTGCAATCCTTTCCATGACCATTAGCTAATAGGGGTTGTGAAGTGCTGTCGAGTCGATTCCGACCCATAGCGACCCTGAATAGGGTTTCCGAGGAGCAGCTGGTAAGCTTGAACTGCCTACCTTGCAGTTCAAACGGCTTTGCAGACTGGCACATTAACCCACAGCACCACACCAGGACTAATAGTATTTACCTCTATTTACTTTAATACTGCATTCCTCCCTGTCTCCTGCTACCTTCATCTTTCCTCTGCTAACCCTCCTCTTGTTGCCTGCCCTGTTACCCATGTTAGCATGTGTTTGCCCTACAGCCCGTGAACAATTTTCCTTCCTCTCTCCCCCCATAACCGTCATTGTTGTTGTTGTTAAGTGCCTTTGAGTCAGCACCATAGCAACCCTGTATAGGGTTTCTGGGGAGCAGCTGGTGGGTTTGAACTTCTGATCTTGCAGTCCAGCACATTGTCCTGCAGCACCACACTAGGATTGCTTCTTTTATCAAGAAAAACTTTTGTTAACTTTTTACAACATTGGTCTCATACAATGTTTGTCCTTTTGTGAGTAATTTCACTTAGCTTAATGTCCTCCAGGTTGTGACGTGTTTTACAGATTTATCATTTATTCTTTAACATTGTTTGTTTAACCGTTTTTCTATTGTTGGACATTAGATTTATATCTTTTTCATAGGTCTCTTGTAGATAACATACAGAAGTATCCTGTTTTCTTAACCATTCTACTCTGTCTCTTGGCTGGTGCATTTAATCCACTTACATTCAGTATATTTATTATGTATGAATTGGTTGCTGTCTTTTTGTTGTTGTGTGTGTGTGGTATGTTTTTTTCCTGTGGTGCTCCTGGTTTCTTTATTCCGTATAATTTTCTGCACTGAGTTCATTTTGTTTGTGGGTTTTCTTTACATTTTTAATTCTGTATGTTAATGTTTACTAAATCTTTCTGATTTTCCTTTTC
>NW_006408950.1:849587-853063 GCF_000296735.1 Chrysochloris asiatica
AAAAAAAAAAAGCATTGGGCTACAAATCACAAAGTTCACAATTCAAGCCCACCGGCCACTCCACAGGAGAAAGACAAGGTTCTCTGCTCCCCCGAAGATTCAAAGCCTTGGAAACCTTATACTGGATCACAATGAGTTGAACTGACTCAAAGCACCCAACAACAAAAACAATGTATCTGGATTGAATTCTGGGTAGTGTTGTCATCATATACGGTAATCTCACGTTATTGTCTGGTTGTTGTTTCTCAGTCCAAAGAACACTCTTTAGCATTTTTTTGTAAAGTTGGTCTTGCTATTACAAATTGCTTTCATTTCTGTTTATCAGGAAACAACCTAATTTTGTCATCATATTTTAGGAACAGCTTTGCTGGGTACAGGATTCTTGGTTGGCAGATTTTTCTTTCAGGGTTTTGTATATGGCATCCCATTGCCTTTTTGCCTGCATGGTTTCTGCTGAGAAATCAGAGCTTAGGATCTTATTGGTTCTCCTTTGTAGGTACCTTTTCATTTTTTCCAAGCGGCTCTCAGAATTCTTTCCTTATCCTTGATTTTGGAGCACTTTGATTATGTCTTGGTGATTTTCTTTTGGTGTCTGCCCTGTTTGGGGTTGATGCAACTTCTCATCTTTCATGATGTTAGGGGAGTTTTCATTCAACAATTTTCTCTGTGCTTTTTATTGTCTCTTCCTATTCTAGGAGTCCAATCACCCATAAATCGTTCACCTTCATGGTGTCCCACATGCTCTAAGGCTTTCTTCAGATTTTTTCATTCTTTTTTTCTGATTGTTCTTCTAGCATACTAGTATTGAAAGATTTATCTTTAAGTTCACTAACTTGGACTTCCATTGCTTCATATCTACTCCTTTGCCCTTTCAGTGTACTGTTCATTTCTGAGATCTTAGTATTAATCTTCTGGATTTCTAATTCCAGGTTTTGTATTGTTTCAAAACTTGCATTTATTTTATCTGTTTGTCCTTGTAGTGTTTTCCTGAATTCTTTTCTGAAGTTTTTACTGTGTTCTTCTTGCTTTCCTCAATCTTTCTATCAATCCTTTGAAGGTACTTAATTATCATTCTTTTTAATTATTTTTCAATTAGTTCCATTACCTTTTCTTCCTCAGAAACATTTTCTGGACTGCATTGTGGTCATTTGTTTGAGTCATTCTCTTTTGTTTCTTCATGTGAGCTAAAATTGTCTGTTGTTTCTGGGGCATTGAGGGGTTGTTGTATTTGTATTTAATTGATGATTGTATGTTGTTGGTGTGTTCTCAGGCTCTCACCACCTGTCTCCTGTGTGTGTAGTTAGAGAATGGAAGCATGTACCCCTTTCTTGTTTGCCATTTGTGCACTTCCATTTAGGGTGGTTTGGCTGGTGTTGGCTGCTGTCTATTATTGACCAGGTGGTGTAGAAGCTGGTACCAGCTCTTGCCAAATGGGTGTGGCTGGGCTATATGGGGAAAGTTGCTGTCTCCTCCTGGATGAGAAAGAGAAAAAACCTCCCTTCCTACACACATACAAGTACACAAAATAGAATAAACAAACAAGGAACCAACAATGAAGAGATAAAGTAATAAATAAAAACAGGCAGCAACCAGAAAAAAGGAATATAATAACATTCTTAAAGATATAAGATGGACACAGAAATGGAACTAAGAGAGAAAATTAAAGGAAGAAATTGAAAAATGAGAATAGAGACAGGAGAGTGGAGTTATAGTAAAGAAAAATAAGAGATAAAATAAAAGGAAGGGGGAAAAAAACCACTTAGAAAAACCAGGGAGAGGGAAGATGAAAAGAGAAAGAGTACAGAGTATTAAAGAAAGCTCTAAAGGGGAAAAAAGAAGGGAAATGAGAAACAGAAGGGAAAAAACGACTAACAGCAGAGTAGCAGAGTTAGAAAGGATAAAATTCTAGGGTATGGGAAGAGGAGAAAGAAAAAGCAAACAAAAACAATGAAACAAGAAAAGGAAAAACAAAACAAAACAAAAACAGTGTAGCTGAGAGGAGAAAACTCTGGGGGTCAGGGGGATCTTGCATGTCAGGAAGTCAATAGATGGGTATGGAAGGGATGTAACAGCAGCATTCCTGGCCCTAGATGGAGTTTCTATCTGCAGCTTCTTTTTCTTTATTCAGGGCACTCAATCCAGAAGTAGTTTATGGAGGCCCTTGATAGGGCTGATTTCAGTGTCTATTACAACCACAGGGTAGCTGGGGGCAGGGTGACTGGTTAAATGCTGCTCTGGTGGATCTGTGGGTTCTGTAGGTCTGGAGCTGAGCCCTCCTGTATCCAGACACCAGATTGGTGCACCAAACTGGCACAGCTGGCTGCCCCCCTCACATTGGCATGGCTCCCAGCTATGTGGCTCTAAACTACTGGAGAGCAGGGACTAAGCTGGGAGTGGGTGAGGGAGGTGACCGCACCTCTGGTCCCCAGAGCAGTGTGGGGAAAAAGAAAGAATCATACATTTCCCATCTCATGTGTGAATCTTCTCTGCCAGGCCACCTTCTGTTGCCAAAAATGCCCCCTAGATAGTTGCGCCGCATCTAGCTGGCTGTTCACCAGTGTGTCTCCCTCTCTTGGCATCCCTGCTCAGCTTCTCCTCCCAGCATGCACTCACCCCAAAATTCTAACCTTTCCTCAGTTCAGGCTTCCAGGATTCTCATCTGTGTCTGTTTCATTTGGTCTCTTGTGTCTTTGTTGTAGAGGATCTGTGTAGTGCATCTGCCTAAGTCATCTTGCCGGAAGTCCCTCAAGATAGACCTTGAAATCCTTTTTTTGACAATGAATGTGATGTCATTCCTCTTCAATTTGAAGTTACCTGCATGATTGTCTGATTCAAAATGGCCAATGTCAGTCCATTTCAGCTCACAAATGTTTAGGATAGCCTTCTTTATGTGTTCCATTTCATTTTTGACAGCTTCCAATTTTTCTAGATTCATACTTCATACATTTCACATCTGATTATTAATGAATGTTTGCAGCTGTTTCTCCTCATTTTGAGTCTTGCCCCATCAGCAAATGAAAGTCCTGAAAGCTTTCCTCGAGCCACATCATTATGGTCGACTTTAAGGAGGTAGCTCTGACCCAGTAGTATTTCGAACGCCTTCCAACCTGGGGGCACCTCTTCTGGCACCACATCTGACACTGTTATGCTGCTGTTCATAATGTTTTCATCTTCTGGTACTGTATCTGATACTGTGCTGCTGCTATTCATGAGGCTTCCAGTGGCGAAATATTCAGAAGTGGTCTGCCTCTCCCTTTCTAGTCTGTCTTAGTCTGGAAACTCCACTGAAAGCTGTCCACCATGGGTGACCCTGATGGTATTTCAAATATTGGTGGTATAGCTTCCAGCATTACAGCAACATGTAAGCTACCACAGTACTTCAAACTGACAGATGAGTGGTAGATGGATAGGGTTTATAGGCTGTCTTAGGCTGGGCTCTCTAGAGAAACAAAACCCGTGGTTATATATTATATTAT
>NW_006408950.1:853388-876260 GCF_000296735.1 Chrysochloris asiatica
GAGAGAGAGAGAGAGAGTTAAGCTTCATGGAGTTAGTTCTGTATCATATCTATCCTGTATAGGGTTTACGAGGCTGTAAATCTTTGCAGGATCTGAAAGTCTCATCTTTCACCTACAGAGTGGCTGGCGGGCTCGAACTGCCTACTTTCTGGTTAGCAGTCCAGTGCTTATCCTTCAGCACCACCATGCTCTCCCTCTTTCTGTGTATATACAATATATATTAAGGAAATAGCTTACACTGTTTTAGAGGTGGACAAGTGCCAAGTCTGGGAGTGAGATGTCAGGATGGAGGATTCTTCTGACTCACGTAGCTGCAGGGGCTGATGATTTAAGATTGGCAGGCTAGACTTCAGGTTACAGAGAAGAATGAATCCAAGGTCGGCAGGTAAGATGTCAGGTTCCTGACTACTCCTAGAATCAGCAGATAACACAGCAGGCTCAAATCTAAAGAACCAGATTGAGATGACAAGCCAGATGCAGCATCCAGACCCAGCACAAAGCAAGCAAGCTTTGCCTGAGTGTCCAATTGGAAGCAGGCTATGTTCCTGAAAAAAAACTTCTTTTCAATTGATTGTCTGCTCACAGCAGAGCTCATCATGAGTTGATTATATTATTCTCGATCTCATCATGGGACTTTTAACTGCCAAACCACTGAGAATCCAGGCCATGTCAAGTTGACCCACAATCTTAACTATCGCTCAAACTAAGAGATGGCCTTTCCACCAGAAGGAAGATCCTAGAGGAAATGAATCTTTGAGAAAGAACAGCTATGGTTCTCAGGGAAACCTCTCTCACAGTATTCCTCCAGAGTCTGCTTTCCCTTGTCCTTGTGAGGCTGCTGACTGCATTTAACTGAGTGAGCTCACCATGCCCACTGCATTTAACTGAGTGAAACTGTGAGGGCCTGGAGGGTGGCTGCACACACCGCAGAGCAGTCAGCCAGGTGTCACTGCTCCCAGTTACTAAGGCAACCCTCCTGGGGAGCACCAGACATGGGAAGCAAATACAGTACAGCGGAGTGAGCCTCACAGGGAGGACAAGAAATATAGGGAGCTGGAGGCCAGAGGATGTGTAGGCTGAGCGCTCTGGAGAATTCTTCCAGGGGTATTGGCTACACCAGGACTGCACTGTACTGTCACTGCCCTGAGACCCACACAAACATGAATTCAGAGGATGGAGGGCTCAGCCTTTCCCCCACCTGCTCCTTAGCTAGCAGCTCCTGTGGATAGGGACCAGCAGTAAGTCAACCTAAGGGGGCAGCTGAAGATTCTTCTTGAAATATGCCTTCTTTTTCTAATTACCTAAGTATATAAGACTTTATAGCAGTCCTGGTGTGGTGCTGTGGGTTAATGGGCCAGACTGCAAAGCCGTTTGAACCACAAAGCACTTCACAACAACAACATAAGACTATAGGAGTCCTGGTGTGGTGCTGTGGGCTAATGTGCTGGACTGCAAAGTCGGTTTGAGCCACAAGGTGGGTGATTCAAGCTCACCAGCCGCTCCTTGGAAACCCTATACAGGGTCGCTTTGGGTCAGAACTGACGGGTCAGAATCAACGACACAATAAGACTTTATAGGAAATGTGGGAAATATAGAAAAGCATAAAGGAAACTTAAAAGTCACTGTAAGAAAAAACACTGTGAGCATCTAAGCGTATATTCATCTAGTGTCCCATTTGATCAAATTTGAGAACAGACTAAGGAGACGTTTTCTTGCCTAAATTCTAAAAGGAAAAAAGTTTAAAAGGAATGTCAATTGTTTAAAATATATATGTTTTTAACATTCAGAAAACAGAAAGTACCAGAGCAAACATACAAGTGCCCACCTTACATACAGCTTTTTGTTTTTAAGCTTTTCAACATTTTCTTTGGAAACACTCCCAGTGTATTTATTTCCTAACGATAGGAATGGTGTTGTTGTTCAGTGCCATCCAGTCAGTTCTGACTCATAGCCAATCTGTGTAAGGTTTCTGAGGAACGGCTAGTGGGTTTGAACTGCAGATCTTGCAGCTAGCAATCCAGTACTAATCCTATAGTACCACACCAGGACTCCAAGGATATGAATACTCTCTTATACAAACTTAGTTCGGCTGGCAACTTCATAACTGTACATCGATGCAATTCCTAAATCTAGCTTCCACACTCCAGTGTTACCCACCTAAAGAGGACCTTTATAGAAACACCTTTGCCCTGTCCCAGCACAAGATCCCAGCTAGAGTCAGGTACTGCATCTAGCTGCCATGCCTTGTAGCCTCCTTGAATCTGCAGCATCTCAACAATCCTTCTTTGTTTCCGGGAGTTCCTGGTTGGTGCTGATAGCTGATAGGCAAGAGGTTGTAGGTTCCAGTCCTCCCATAGGCACGTCAGAAGAAAGGCCTTGTAGTCTACTGTTGTAAACTCAGCCATTGAGAACCCTATGGAGCACTTGAGATCATAAGGAGATGGAGTCTACTCGATGGATGGCAACTGGTTGTTGTTTTGTTCTCTCTCTTTTCCATAACATTGACAGTTTTAAAGAACACAGTTCTCCCTGCTCTTTTCAAATAGAATGTTCTTCGCTTTCTGTCAGCTGTTCCCTTGTCTGTAGTTGTGGTTAGTTGCCATTGAGTCAGCCCTGACTCATGTAGACAAAACATTACCTGGTCCTGCGCCACCTTCATGACCTCTGTATGGATGCTGGCACGCTGAGTTTACACTGAGGTTACAAATTCTTGGCCATCTGTCCCTCACTAGTGATGTCCATTTTGAACCCCAATCAATGTTTTGCCCAATTTCTTCATTATATAATTACTGATTTCTGCCTTGCCACCAACAAGCAGTCTGTGGGAAAACTTTAAGTGCTTGTAAGTATTCTACTTGTAATAATTCCACTTGTCTTCATGCAGTATGTATCCACTGACAACGCTTGCCTGATTCAGTCTTTACCTCGGGGCCAGGTGGGAGGAAGAAAATTCTGTACATAGAGGTGCATTTTTGAAGGCCCAGGGATCTAGGGAGAGACTGTCATTTTCAGGGAAGAAGTGGTATGGCGCTATAGGATCAGCACTGAAGTTCGAACCACAAAGTCGACTGTTCAAATCCACCAGCTGCTCCTTGGAAACCTATACAGGGGCACTATGAGTTGAAACCAACTCGATGACATTCATAACAACAGCAAAAAAAGTATTTTAGTCTGGCAGGCTTCTTCAGAGTTAGGAGGATAAGAAGAAATCACACAAGAGGTAAGCAGAGGCCAGATCATAAAAGGTCTTTCATATGAAGGGAAGTGTATTTTCTATTTTGTGGGCAATGGGGAGTCATGGAGTAGGGAGGGACAGTTAGGAGATGGAGGGCATTTAGGAGGTATTCTTATCCTCATAATCCAGGCTGAAGACGGCACTGCTCACAAAATGAGAGGGGTCCACAGGTAGGGCAATGAGTCCAGGTGGGAATAGTTTATGTCACTTTCAAGGGCATGTGAGGAGTGACTGACCTGGACCAGTGTACTCCAGTACAGCCATGAACCATCTGACAGGAGTGTGGACACCCTGAAAGTAACACGCTATCTCTGAGTAGCCTGGTGTCACTGCAGGGCTCCTGTGGCATGAATACGTAGGATGTATGTATGTGCCTGCCACCAATCTATCAGTTTGTCTTACTGTAGCGGCTACTGTGCTGTTACAATGCTGATACCAGCAGGTTACTCATGGTGGATAGATTTCAGACTAGAAGAAAGACCTGGAAAATCTACTTCTGAAAGTTAGTCTGTGGATCACAACAGAAAGCTGTCTGATTTAGTGCAGGAAGACGGGCTCCCTTGATTGGAAAGCACTCCAAATACATGGACTTAAGCAGGCATGAAGATGGCACAGAACTGGCAACATTTCCTTCTGTTGCACGTGGGGCCACCATGAACCAAAACTGACTCAAAGACAGCTAACAAGAAATGTGTGCAGGTGGGGTAACCCCAAGAGGACCTAGAAGGGTGTATTGTTTCCTGGAAGGGCAGTGAGCCAGCTTAGTGTTTTCATTCCTCCAGAGCATCAGTGGCCCCCACAGAAGTATGGGTGGAGCCCCAGATCTGTCCCTGGGAGTGAGCGGTCAGGGCTGAGCCTTAAGGGGCTAAGATGGGGCACCAAGCACACCAGCTATGTGCAAAGTTCATATCTAGCAGCTGGTGGCCTCAGTCATTGACTCACCCATTTAGTCACTCAGTCAATATGTATTCAGCTCATCTATGTGCAGGCTTGCCGGGTAAGGTGAAGGAAAGGGGAGCTGGGCAATGTATCTACAGTATCACATGTAAACACTCAGCCGCCAGGCACCCATTGCTTCTCCCCTTATTCTTAGGCCCTTCTGTCTCCTCCATCCCCCTCTACCCACTGACCACTGCTTCCTGTGATGACTACTCTGAGATGTGCCACTTAGGGCTTTCTGCAACCTTCTGTCTGTTCACACCCCATCTAGATTAGAGTACACATCTCCCCATTAGGGAAATGTCTTAATGCAATGGGGCCTCAAGGCTCAGGATCTGTTTGGGGTATTCCGAGTGTCATGTATAGATGGAGTCTCCTATTATGTGGTCGACTGGTGTTGTGGGGAGGGGTCTAATTTGGTAAGGAGTGAGGATAAATGGGAGTAAGGAGAGCTGTCCCAATTCTGATTCAAATGCACATCTCCCCACCATGTCTCCCAGCTATATTTCCCTGTACACTGATGGGGTCAGCACTACATTCACTCAAACATTTTCCAAAGACACACTATACTGAAGATACATATCAGGTACCATGCAAAGCTTGACTCATATGTAAAGTAGAAATAGGAGGCAGCCAATAGAGGGCAGGGCAGTGTCTGTCCTGCCTGCAACTGTGGCCACTCTGAGTCAAGCACAGTCTGGTGTACATGGTCCACACAGGTCTTTAGATCTTCAATGGGTCCTAAGTCCAAACCTGTCAAAGTTCGGCTTTCTCAGAGCTGGGACTCACCATTGCTGGCGATCTTAGAAACAACCTGATGACACGCCTTCTCCAGACCACCTGGCATTATTCTCGTCTGCTGATGAAGTTCTGACAATCTGAAAGAATTTATTAGAAAAGTTGGTGGAAGGTTTCATGCAAGACCCATTAGCTACCTCACTGCATTTCAGTTGTCACCAGCAAGGTCCCCTAATGGTCTGCCTGGGTGTCTGATGCCAGCCATCAACCCTGGTCTGCCTGCCTTGTTACTGGTTGTCAGAGCTGAACTCAGAAGGTTATGATACTAAGCTAGGAAGACGTAGTGCTGGAGGCCAACTCATGGTGACCCCATGCATGTCCCAGTGGAATTGTGCACAGGATTTTCAATGGCTGATTCTCAGAAGTGGATAATCAGGCCTTTCATTTGGAGGCACCTCTTGTTAAGTTGTTGTTGTTATGTGCCATCAAGTCAATTCTGGCTCATAGTGACCCTGTATTGGGTTTCCAAGGAGTGGCTAGGGAGCTTGAACCACCAACCTTACAGTTCAAACTGACCTTGCAGTCCAGCGTATTACCCACAGCACCACACCAGGACTCCTCTGGGTGGACTCAAATCTCCAACCTTTTTAGCAGCTGGCAACACGAACTGTTTCCACCACCCAGAGACTCCAAAATAATTACGTTGTTGTTGTTAAGTGCCATTGAGTTGATTCCGGAACTCAGTGATGTCGGAATCTTTACAACAAGGATCATTCCCACCCCCTTGGTACACAAGGTTGATAGGAATAGGCAACTTAGACACTGACTACCCAAAGTGGGGGGCTTACAAGTTTTCAAGAGGGAGCCTAGTTCCAGAGGGTATAGGGGAAGGTAGAACCTCTACTGAGTAGTTTCCAATCTGTTGGGAAAGGAAATGGGGATAAGACTCTTGTACAATAGTGAATAACTGCTATCAGGACTGACTATGAGGGTTGGAAATGTAAAGGTAGATGTTTTGTAACAACAGGAGGGGAGTGGTTGACTTTGCAGTCCAGGAGCAGAGGTCCCTGGGACCATCAAGGGAAAGGAGCGGAGTGCAGGACCCTACCCAGAGAAGCAGTGACGCCAAAGATGGAGGCAGAGATGATGACGTGAAGAGATGGGGATGAGCTCGCAGCTGGGGACTCTGGACTCAGGGTATGGAGAGGGGCTGTGTGCTGATGACTGGGGGGCAGGCTTGCAGGGTGTACCCTTTGGTTTGTTGATAATGCATGGAGGGGATTGTAATCATTGCAATGAAACAAAATACGATAGGATGAATGTAAAGCTGATGCTTTCCCATGTAAGCTATCACATAATTCACAATTCAAAAAAAAAAAAAAAGCTGCAGCAATACATTGACAGGGAGTTTCCAAAGGTTCAAGCCAGATTCAGATGGGGACACGGAACAAGAGATATATTTGCTGACATCAGATGAATCTTGGCTGAAAGCAGAGAATACCAGAAAGATGTTTATCTGTGCTATATTGACTACACAAAGGCATCCGACTGTGTGGATCATGATGAGTTTTGAATAACACTGTGAAGAATGGGTATTCCAGGGCACTTCATTGTGCTCATGAAGAACCTGTGCATAGACCAAGAGGCAGTCATTAGAACAGAACAAGGGGACAGTGAATGGTTTAAAATCAGCAATGCTGTATGCCAAGGTTGCATCCATTCACTGTACTTTTTCAAGCTGTATTATGAGTAAATTCTCCAAAAAGTTGGATTATATGAAGAAGAATGTGGCATCAGGATTGGAAGATGACTCGTTAACAACCTTCAATATGCAGGTGACACAATCTTGCTTGCTGGAAGCAAAGAGGACTTACTGATAGAGAACACAGACCACAGCCTTCAGTACTGGTTACACCTTAGTGTGAAGGAGAACGGTAACCCTGAGTAAACAACAACCTCCTTCCTTATCACTTTACCTGGTTTTCCACTGACAGGCCTGAAGTTGCACATTTCTCTGGTCCAATGCCGTTCACTAGATGCATGCCCTTTTGTTCAACAGAAAGCAGCCTGACTTATGGTCCATATGCGTTACAGCTTAGTGTTGGTAGCCTCACTTAAGGAGGTGCCTTAGCACAAGGGTAAGTCACTGAGGCCCAGTCTGAAAAGTAATCCTCCTGCACTCAAGGAAAGGAGCCCTGGTGGTGCTGTGGTTAAGGCACTGGGCTGCTAGCCACAAGGTCATCAGTTCAAACCCACCCATTGCTCCTCGGGAGAAAGATGAGGCTGTCTGTTTCCATCAAGATTTATAGCTTGATGGGAATTGACTTGATGGCAGTGGGTTTGGGTTGAGTACTCAAGGGCAAGCAGCCTCCTGTGAAAAGGCCCAGACAGCCTTGAAGGATGCACAATTTCTCTTCTCCCTTCATCGTGAAGAAGGGGTGTGTGAAGAAGTGGGTGTCTGCCTGCTCTGGGCAAATCTTTCTATCTGACGCTAAGTGTCAACTCACTCTGTCCCATCACCAGCCACACACATTACTCCTTCTAAGTCCCAGCCCTAGATATCTTCATTGCTGCTTGCAGACAATTCAGTGAACTTCAGATGCATAGGCCATGAGTACCTGAGATGTGATATATAAATAGCATTTAGAAATGCCTGGAAGTGTCTTCACAGGGGTTGATGTGGACTTCAGCCATATGCCACGTTTTTCTCATTCCTCATTGTTGTTAGCTCTCTTTGAGCCAGGCCCTGACTCTTGACCACACCAAACATAACGAAATAAAATACTACCCAGTCCTGTGCCACACCCATGATGGGTTGAGGATTGGATCATGTGATCTATAGGGTTTTCACGGTAGATTTCCAGGCCTTTCTAGTCCATTTCAGTTGGGATGCTCAGCTGAAACTTGCTCAGCATCAGAGCAACATACCAGCCTCCACTAACAGACAAGTTGGGGCTATGTCAGAAGTGCATTGACTGAGAATCTAACAGGGGTCTCCTAAATGGAAGAAAGAGCCTACCAGTGAACCATCACTGTCTCCTCAGACATCGTGTTGTCGTTGTTGTTAAGTGCCATCAAGTCGGTTCCGACTCATGGCGATCCTGTACAGGGTTTCTGAGGAGCAGCTGGTAAGTTTGAATTGCCAACCTTTTGGTTCAAACCAATCTGGATGTCAAGTGCTGATCCTATGGTGCAACAAAGGAATATTAGAGGGAGTGGAAATAAGGAAGAACTGTTTATACTTGTGTGACCAAGTTGCCCCAGATTTATCAATTTCCTTTAAATTAACATGTTGGATTGTTTCTCTCTTGCCTGCAGCCCAAGATTTTCCATTTAAAAATCAAATTTGTGGAAACCAGCAGTTTCATATTATAAAAGACATGCATTTCTACCTTGGAGTAAGAGGTACATGCTTTAGTCTCCTGTGAACTGTGAAGAATAATATCATACTACAAAAAGCAGCCCCATCAGCAAATGAAGGTCCCACAGTCTTTTCTCCCATGGGCTTTAGCCCATTCACATCATTATGGTCAACTCTACTCTTGAGGAGGCAGCTCTTCCCCAGTCCCATTTTGAGTGCCTTCCAACCTGAGGCGCTCATTTTCTGGCGCTATATCTGACAGTGTTTCTTTGTTATTCATAAGGTTTTCAGTGACTAAAGTTTCGGAAGTAGTTCGTCACTCCTTCTTCCTAGTCTGTCTTCGTCTGGAAGCTCATCTGAAACCTGTCCACCATGGGTAACCCTGCTGGTATTTAAAATACCAGTGACATAGCTTCCAGAATCACAGCAACTCACAAGCCACCACAGTATGACAAACTGACAGACAAGTGGTAGCATCAGGATTGGAGAAAGACTCATTAACAACCTGTGATATGCAGATGATACAACCTTGCTTGTTGAAAGTGAAGAGGACTTAAAACATTTACTGATGAAGATCAAAGAGCACAGCCTTTGGTATGGATTACATCCCAATGTAAAGAAAACAAGAGTCCTCACTACTGGACCAGTAAACAACATTCTTATCCACAGAGAAAAGATTGAAGTTGTGAAGAACTTCATTCTTCTTGGATCAACTATCAACACTCACGGAAGCAGCAGTCAAGAAATCAAACGACATATTACATTAGGCAAATCTGCTGCACAAGACCTTTTTAAAGTTTTGAAGAGCAAAGATGTCAGCTTGAGGACTAAGGTGCACCTGACCCAAGCCATGGTATTTTCAATAACCTCATATGCATGCAAAAGCTGGACAGTGAATAAGGAAGACCATAGAAGAATTGATGCTTTTGAGTTATGGTGTTGGAAAAGAATATTGAAAGTGCCATGGGCTGCCAAAAGAACCAATAGATCTATTTTGGAAGAAGTGCAGCCAGAGTGATCCTTGGAAGCCAAGATGGCCAAACTTTGTCTCTCATACTTTGGGGCATATTGTCAGGATAGACCAGTCGCTGGAGAAGGATATCATGTTTGGTAAGGTGGAGGGTCAGAGAAAAAGAGGAAGACCCCCAATAAGATGGAATAGCCAGGTAGCAGCATCAATGGACTCAAGCGTGACAACAGTAGTGAGGTTGACCCAGGATTGGGCAGTGTTTTGTTCTGCTGTGCATAAGGTCGCTATGAGTGGTTACTGACTCAATGGCACCTAACAACAACAACAAAAAAAAGCAGATTAAAAAAAAAAACATCCCAGATTCACTGATCTCTTTAGCAACTAACTACAAATAATGTAGAAACAATAAGAAAATAATGATAGCCTTCTTGTGAATATCAACACAAATATGGCAGCAACCAACAGAACAAATCAACATAGGGTGTAGGTGAGAGATTCACGCTATCAATTCTTATTCCTTCAAGGTTTTTATTTTCACAGACTGGAATGACAGATGGACCAGAACTAAAAATGACTGATGTGCTGCTAATTCTGTCACACCTTGAAGAATGTTCCCTGACAGTTGAGTCGAGTTTTGGCACCTGGCCAGAAGGAGAAGATGGAATTCCCACATAGAGCCCTCAAATCTGGCCAATCCACTTGTATGCTGGGTTAACTTCACTTAAAATGAATGCAATGTTAATTAGATCAAATGTGAGCTATCATTTGTCATCTATCAGACCAACAAAAGATTGAACAGTTTAGGATTTCAGTGAGGGGAGGGAAGCAGGTGAGAAGAAAGTGGAGGCAGCTTTGTTTGAAGGCAGTTTGTCACAATTTCTGAGCCCTGGTGCGGTACTGTGGGTTAATACATTAGGCTGCAAAGCCGTTTGAACTGCAAGGTCGGCAGTTCAAGCTCATCAGCTGCTCCTTGAAAACCCTTTACAGGATCACTATGAGTTGGAACCAACTCGACAGCACTCAACAACAACAACATCACAATCTCAGCAGGCAGAATAATACATATAGTATAATACATACAATATAACTTCTGGTATGGAGCCAGACCCAACTCCACGGCACATAACAATGACATGGAACTGTAGGATAAGCACTTTACTGCTAATCACAAAGTTGGCAGTTCAAACCCATCAGGTGCTCCTTGGAAACCCTATATAGCGTTGTTATGAGTTGGAACCAACTTGACAGCGCTTGACAACAACAACAACTTAATTCATAGGATTTTTATTCGCTGACTTTTGGAAGTTGTCTTAGTGAGCCAGTGTACTAAAATAAAAACCCCTGGTGTGGTGCTGTAGGATCAACACTGGGCTGCAAACTACAAGGTTGGCAGTTCAAACCCAGCAGCTGCTCCTCGGAAACCCTATGCAGGGTCGCTATGAGTTGGAGCTGACTTGACGGCACTTAACAACAATAACACTATAATGAAAATACCACAACTAAGGGGCTTTAATGAACAGAAATTTACTTTCTCATAGTTCAAGGGTGTTTTGATCCAGTATGCTTGGAGTAACCATAAGTTGGGGCACTGTAGTTGTTGTTGTTAAGTGCCGTCAAGTCAGTTCTGACTCATAGTGACCCTATATAGGATTTATGTGGTTTTTAAATCTGTGCAGAAGCAGAAAGCCTCATCTTTCTCCCAAGCAGCTGGTGGGCTCAAACCGCCGACCTTGTGGTTCGCAGTCCAGAGTTTGTCCCATGGTAGCACCAATGGTTGTTGTTGTTAAGCGCTGTCGAGTCAGTTCTGATATGTAGTGGCCTTGTATAGGGTTTCCAAGGAGTGGCTGGTGAGTTTAAACCGCTGACCTTGTGGTTCAAATCAACCTTTCGGTCCAGCACTGTATCCCACAGCACCATACCAGGACTCCAGTGGTAGTGTGCCGTGGAGTTGGTTCTGACTCATAGCGACCCTGTACAGGGTTTCTGAAGCTGTAAATCTTTACAGGAGCAAAAAGCCTCATCTTTCTCCCACGGAACAGCTAGTAGTTTCGAGTCGTTGACCTTGAGGTTAGCAACCTGACTTGTAACTACTACTCTACCAGAGCTCCTTAGGACTCCAGTAGCTAACAATAACATGAAGAGAGGGACAGGGAAACCTGGCCCCAGTTGAGAAAGGATATATAAGTGTTTTCATTTCCATAATATGCCCTATTAATACTTTACTTTTTTCCCACGAGCAAGTTTTACTTTTATAACTTGAAACATTCAAAAAGGAGTCTTTGAAAGGAAAAGCAGTTTAATTTTTCTCCAAAGAATTCCTGTGATAAAAAGTGGCATATGGGACATAGATATGACTTGTTGTTGTCATTGTTAAGTGCTGTCGAGTCAATCCCGACCCATAGCGACCCTGTATAGGGTTTCTGAGGAGCAGCTGGTGAGCTTGAACCACCGACCATGCATTTCAAACGGGCTTTGCAGTCTGGCACACTAACTTACAGCGCTATAGGAGTTAAGTCCACCCGACAGAAGAGACAAAAGAGAGCCATGATATTAAGAGGAAAATATTCTTGTTCTGTTTCTGATTGTTTTCTTTAAATTCGCAAAAGAGAGTTAACAGAATTAGATAACAGAGAAGAGAAAAATCAGTTATGATTATAACCAACATACAGAACTCCTACCTCAAATAACTGTTAAGAGTATATTGTGGAAACGAAATCGCTTGTATATCTGTTAGTATTTTGAAGCCTTTCCTTCAAGTACTTTGAATTTGAGATACCTTGGTGTGTCTGCTTAACATTCTCAGTTTGGATTTTCAAATGTATGAAATAGCACTCTACTTTAAATATCTGATTTATTGCATATATCAACAGCAAACCTGTATAATTATCTAGAAGTCCTGGCATAATGCTGTGGGTTAATATGCTGGACTGCAGGTCGGTATGAATCACAAGGCTGGCAGTTCAAGCTCACCAGCTGCTCCTCGGAAACCCCATACGGGGTCACTATGAGTCAGAACCTACTCCACGACCTTAACAACAGCAACAACATAGTTAGCTACATTTTAACATTTAGCACTGGATCAGTATTTATTTTCACCCCAAAGCTCCAACCTAAATCAAGAACACATCTTTCACTTGGTGATTGTGTTTGCAGTGATTAAATTGGTAAATTAAGCTATTGATTCCTAAATTAGATGTGGGGGGCAAGGCCCTAACTCAATTTTGGGTAACATTGAATGTTTAATACTAACCATGTCCGTACTTGTTCCTCCAACCTTATTGTTGAGTATTTCCAACAAAGATTTTGGGTGCTCAGGATAGTCTTTTATTACCTGCAGCTCTCTATAAAGCCTAGACTGTTTCCTCTACAAATGATTCCATCAGGCATGAAATCAGCAGAGGTTGTTTTCGCCTGATCCCATCACCTCCCCAGAGCCCCCCTACCATCTAGTCCCTTTGAGTTCCTCCACACTTTGAAATCTACCGAGTCAAAGCCACCTGCTCAGAGGCCCAGAGGTAATTTCTGTGGTTCCCACTCACTGACCCGTAGTTGCAAGTTGTTTCTAACCATCCAATATAATTTATGATTATTCACTCAGTCAGATAAACAGCATTTTCCTTAGCCTCAATGAAAATGGAGGTCTTCTTTTCCTCCACACAATTAAGAAAAACCCTGGGACAATGCTGTCATTTTCTTTCCAAGAAACAGAAAGCAGTACACTGTCATCTTTCTAAGAATGATTCTCTGAGAAACCATCTGCTAGGAGCATTTCTGCAACTCTCAGGGCTGCACAGAGCTGTGGGGACTCACCTTTGGAGATGCTGAAAGTTAGGTCCAGACGCGCTGTCTTGTCTTCCGCGGGAGGGGCAACACTCAGGGGTCTAGGTCCAAACCACTCGGCGCGTGTCTTCCCCGGCAGCGCTCTCTCCCTGCCACATGCTAACTTTGTCTGTTTCTGGCTTCAGATTTTTCTCCTGTAGCCCGACTGCATTCCCTCTTCGAAGAGTAAGCGGACCATCTGCACTCCTACTCGCACGTGAGGGGGAAGCACTGGCGCTCGGCTCAACGAGCCCTGGAGTGTTTCCTGAGGCCAGCAGGGGGCAGCAGACAAAGGCCGGGAAGTCTTGAATGGCGGGCTGACGCTCAGAAAGTCAGGTAATGGGAGTCAGTGCCTGACTTTACTCCTTGGGACAGGCCTGCTTGGCTATCCTTTTGCACTTCATACTCTGCTAATGTGCTGGTGGCATGTAAGGAAGAGTTGATGGAACATAGACTGTGGGTTAGGCATTGGACTGCTAGGTCGACGGTTCAAGCCAATCAGCTGCTCTACTGGAGAAAGATGTGGAAGACGGCTCCTATAACGATTTACTGTCTCAAAAATCCTTGGGGACACTTCCACTCTGTGCTATAGGGTCGCTGTGAGTTGAATTCAACTGAATTCAGTGGGTTTAGTGACTTAGTTGTTGTTAAGTGCCCTCGAGTCAGCTCCGATTCATAGTGACCCTATTATAGGGTTTCTGAGGAGCAGCTGGTGAATTTGAACCACCGACCTTACAGTTCAAACTGACCTTGAGGTCGAGTGCTGATCCTATGGCGCCACACCAAGAGGAGTGACTTAGTAGAGGGGATAAATGGATTAAGTACTCGAGGGTGGTAATGTAGAAAGATTAAATTTATTCAATGTCTTTTCAGACAGAGTGAAGTTACTGAGAGGAAAAAGTGTGCCCAGTGTAATAAACTTTCTAACAGTTGCTGTCTGAGACCTGAAACGGGCTAACTTGGTGATGCTGTGTGTTGCCTGAACTTGAAATATTCAAACAAAGGGCCCATTTTAAGTAGGCATCAAATAGCAGAAGTCTCAAGCACTCATTTATTAAGAAGCTCCTGGAACTATTAAAATGTTTATTCCCTCCTCCACCGGCAAAGATTCTCAATCTGTAGGTCTGGGCTGAGGTCCATGAATTTACATTCCCACCAGCTTCCCTGGAAGTCTCCAGTAGGTGCTCCAAGGACCTCACTAGGAGAAACAGGAGTCATTAAGATCCCATCTAACCCTGAAATTCTAAGTTTTGCTGCTCTTATTTTAATGGGAAACACCAGTCTAAAGGGAAAGACAAAGGGTACTTGTAATATTTAAGGAGGCACTCCTTTTCAAGGCTAACTTGCATGGTCCTGAGATTGAGTGCCTTCCTTAAATGTTGCAGCCTAGCTTCTCTGGTTTCACCCTAGTCCTGGCCCTGCTAGCTAACAGATTCCAAGGTAACCACTTTACAGCCACAAGGTATAGGACAGAATCTAAAGGTATGTGATTACAAGGATCCTTCTCTAATGTTTGGCCACATCACACACTAAGCACACTGAAGTGGGGAGGGCAGAGCCTTAAGGATTTCCTGCTTCCGTGGTGTGGCTTGGAGAGTGCAAGCCTGGAGCTGGCCAAAAATGACAGTACTTCTTTCTGAGCAAGTTTCAGCTTAAGAATCAAAATAGAACTAATCTCTGGTTGTAAAATAGTCCTCCTGGGAGTTCAGTGGGAGAGGGAATACTAACTGGTCTACCAGGAGGTTTCCCAGGTGTCCCAGCAGACATAGCAAAATATCAAAGAATTTTTGTTCCCAAACCAGAAAATTATATATTTAAGTGATTATGAGAATCTAAGAATAAATTTTATTAATAATGATAATAACAGCTGTATCACTTTTAAGAAAACAGAAGGAATTTAATGTGGAGAATTAGTTACAAAAGTGTTGGAATTGCTGAAAATTCAAACAAAAGGATAGGGTAAGGGAGAGAAGTATCTACTGACCCTAGGGTCTGGAGGCATGTAGGAGCAAAAACTTAACACTCCAAAATGACCAGCTAAGGTCACATCAAACAATGTCTCCTGTGCCTTACCTCTCCCCTGCTCTTGCTTTCTAGGAAGGAGCAGACTGTCTTGGTCTAGCTAGCCTGTTCTCCTGCTTTAGGTTTGAACATGCTAGGAAGGAGACCCCTATTCCTACTCGGAAACTCTGTTCGCTAGGAGGGGACAGACAGCCCAGCACCTTGGGATTTCCCTACATTTCCCTACTTCTGAATACCACCATCGGCTGCCCTTAAGCTGGCGAATATCCCATGTTATAAAAAGACCCTAGCCCCTTCAAGGTAAAACCTCATGATCCAGCCGGTCTCCACTGGATATAGCTGTGTTTCACCCTTTGTAGATAAAAGTCCCTTGTGGGTCAACAATCTCCTTTATTCTTGTTTCTGTACTATATTAATGTCTCTCAGAATGAGTTCTAGTCTTTTTTTAATTTCAATCTCATGGCACCTATGTACTCAGAAGGCTTGAAACCCAACAAGGCATCATGAGTGAAAATGGGATTAGCAATGTCAGGAGGCTTACTTTACCTGTAGGGAGCTGTGACAAGGGAGAAGAACTAATGCCAGACATGCTGCTCAAAACAAGGTTGTTGTTATTGTTATTAAGTGCCACCGAGCTCTGGTAGCGTAGTGGTTATGAATTGGGCTGCTAACCTCAGGGTCAGCAGTTCGAAACTACCAGCTGCTCTGAGGGAGAAAGATGAGGCTTTCTACTCCCATAAAGATTTACAGCTCCAGAAACCATGTGCAGAGTTGCTATGAGTTGGAACCGACTCCACGGCGTACATATAACAACAACAACTACAACAGTTGGATCCAACTCAGAGAGACCCTATACACAACAGAATGAAACACTGCCTCATCCTGCACCATACTCACAATTGCTGTACTTAAGTCCATTGCTGTTGCCATGGTAGAAATCCATCTCATTGGGAGTCTTCCTTTTTTTTTATTAACGCTCCAGTTTACCAAGCATGATATCCTACTCCAGGGACTGCTCCCTCCTGATACTATGTTCAAAACATGAGATTTTACATCTCACCATCCTGGCTTTTGGCTGTACTTCTTCCAACACAGATTTGTTTGTTCCTCTGGCAGCCCATGGTACTGTGAGAAAGAATTCTCAGGATGCTCCATCTTCAGAAATAAGGGGGTCCAGGAAGTTGCTAATTGAGATTGTCTGCTGGTGTAACAACAGAGGATCGTGCACCTGGGGTATGAGAGCAGGATGAATTGGTGGGGACACAGAACCTGTTCCAAAAAGTAGAAACTTTAAATAAGAATGCAACCTTCAAAGGGAAATTGGCAATGTCTAGGAAAATTGTTCACCCTGTAATACTCATTCAATGAGGAACCAGGGGAGGGACTTTTGAGTTAGGAGATAAAGGTGTTTGTAAAATGGCTGCGTGGTGTGCCTGCCCATGTCTTCTGGGTTTGGCCCCTGATTTTGCAAAATTGAATAATAATAAAGCCTCACTCTCCCTAAAATGTGTACAGATTGTATTTCTTGAGCATTTGTCGGTAAGCACTCGTGATAACTCATCAGTGACCTCATACAGGATAAGGTGGTCTGATCCAGTTCTCCCTTCTGAGACACGTTGGGTTAAGGTCCTAGTTAGAGGTTTGTACTGACCCACAGTTGCCAAGAGGAACCCAGGCAGTATCCAGGGTATCGACAATGTTTCTCACAGTACTTTCAATATTCTTCTTCAAGACCATCAACTCAAAAGCATCAATTCTTCTACTGTCTTCCTTATTCATTGTCAAACTTTCACATGCATGTAAGGCTATAAAAAAGACCCTGATGTGAGTCAGGTGCACTTTTCTCCTCAAACGGACATCTTTTCTCTTGAACACTTTAAAGAGGTCTTGTGTGGCCGATTTGCTTAATGCAGTATGTTGTTTGATTTTTTTTCCCTGCTGCTTCCATGAATGTTGATAATGGCTCCAAGCAAAATGAAGTCTTTGACAACTTCCATCCTTTCTCTGTTTATCATGAGATTATTTATTGGTCCAGTGGTGAGGATTTTCTTTTCTTAACATTGAGGGGCAACCCATACTGAATTTGATCTGCATCAGTAAGTATTTTAAGTCCTTTTCACTTCCAGCAAACAAAATTGTGTATCTGCATATTGCAGGTTGTTAATGAGTCTTCCTCCAGTCCTGTTGCCATGTTTTTTGTCATATATTCCATTCTCTTGGATTGTTTGCTCAGCATACAGATTGACTACGTATGGTGAAAGAATACAACCTTGGCATACACCTTTCCTGATTTTAATGAATGACTGTCTGTTGGTCTGTGTACAGGTTCCTCATGAGCAAAATTAAGTGTTCTGCAATTCCTATTTTTTTGCAATGTTATCCATAGCTTGTCATGATCCACACAGTCTAAAGCCTTTGCATAGTCAATAAAGCACAAGTCAACATCTGGAATCCTGGCGTGGTGCTATAAGATAAGCACTAGACCACCAGGTCTATTTGAACCCCAAGGTGGTGGTTCAAATCCACCAGACACTCATTGGAAACCCTATACAGGGTTGCTATGAGTTGGAACTGACTCAACAGCATTTAACAATAACAACAAACACGTTTCTGGTATTCTCTGGTTTCAGCCAAGATCCATCTGACATCAGCCATGATATCCTCGGTTCACTTCCTCGTCTGAATCTGGTTTGAACCTCTGGCAGTTCCCTATCAATGTACAACTGCAGCCATTTATAAATTATCTTTAGCAAAATTTTACTTGCACGTGATATTAATGATATTGTCTGATGGTTTCTGCATTCTGTTGGGCCACCTCTCTTTGGAATAGGCACAAATATGAATCTCTTCCAATCAGTTGGCCAAGTCTTCCAAATTTCTTGGCAGAGATGAGTGAGTGCCTTCAGTGCTGCCTCAGTTTGTTGAAAAATTACAATTTGTATTCCATGAATTCTCAGAGCTTGCCAATGCTTTCAATGAATCTGTACTTCTACCTTCGGGTTCCTTCAAGATCATTAGTTTGTTTTCTCTTTTTCGTTTTGTTTAAATGTCTTATTGTGAATTATGTGATAGTTTACATGGGAGAACATTAGCTTTACATTCATCCTATCATCTATTGTTTCATTGCCATGGTTACAGTCCCCTCCATGCATTATCAACAAACCAAAGGGTACACCCCGCAAGCCTGCCCCTCAGTCGTCAGCACACAGCCCCTCTCCCTCTCTGGTTCTAGAGTCCCCAGCCGCTCCATCTCCATCTCACTGTCTCTGCCTCCATCTCTGGCATCACTGTTTCTCTGGGTAGGGTCCTGCACTCTGCTCTTCTCCCTTGATGGTCCCAGGGACCTCTGCTCCTGGACTGTAAAGTCAACCACTCCCCTCCTTTTGTTACAAAATGTCTACCTTTACATTTCCAACCCTCACAGTCAGTCCTGATAGCAATTATTCATTATTGTACCACAAGAGTCCAATCCCCATCTCCTTTCATCAACCCCACTCAGACAGATTGGATACTACTCAGTGGAGATTCTACCTTTCTCCGTGCCCTCTGGATATAGGTTCCCTCTTGAAAGCTTGTAAGCCAGTTACTTCTTGCCTTTGTAGCTCCCCCATTTTGTGTAACCAATGTCCAAGTTTCCCATCCTTGTCTACCCTGTGTATCCAGGGGGTGGGAATGATCTTCACTGTAAAGATGTGTTCCCTCTTTTGAGCTACTGCATCCATAGGTGTAGGTCAAGTTCATCAAATTGTATCAGATTACACTTTTTTTCCTCTTCTTTCTTCTTCTAATTGAGTTCTGATCAGCCAGCCATTGAATCCAGGTCAAGTGGGTATTATCTGCAAGTGTGGGGGTGTTCTTGTGCATATACCTTCACTTCTTATCAGCTGAACGCTTCACTCTCCACTCTAGTCCTCTGTGGCTATGTCACTGACTCTGGGCCCAGAAGTCCCCAGGTCTTACCATATTGCTGGCCAACCAGGTCTCCACTCGGGTTCAGAGGAGTCTATTGAACGTGGTAGGACTTAGCTCTCAGCTTCATTGCTGTTTTTCCCTCACTTCCCCTTATCGGTGACCAACATGGTCACCAGTCAGAGCACATGTCTGCTCGTGTATTCTCCTTGAGTCTTAGTCTTACAAGAGGGTTTGCCCTGAGGGGAACCCAACTACTTGCTTTGATGTCTCCTGGGCAAGCAACTTGCTTGTTCTTGTAGTAGTCAGTTGGATTGCCATTATTGTTTTTGATTTTTCCTGTTGGTCTTTCTTCAAGAACTATCTTCTGTTCTTCTAGCCACTCCAAGCTGGTCTGCTTGTCCTTTCAAGTGAAAAATTCCCACCTCAGAAGATTTTGGAAGGGGTTCAAGATTTCACCTATGGTCTTATGTGATGTAGAGGCTCCACATGAAGCCTCCTTCACTGGGCAAGTTTTAGCCCCATTTTAGATATTCCAATCAGTTATAGGCAGAAGACAGACTTAAAAGCTTTCTATGGTGATATTTCTGGCTATTCCTTTCTCTCATTAGTTTTTGATCCTATGCTACCTCTTGAAATGGTTGAATGCCAACTTTATTAATTTTTGGTTATAGTGAATACTTGTATATTCCTTCCATTTCTTTTGATACTTTCTGCATCATTCAATATTTTGCCCGTGTTATTGTTGTTGTTAAGTGCTGTCAAGTTGGTTTTGACTCATAGCAACCCTATATAGGGTTTCCAAGCACCAGCTAGTAGGTTTGAACTACAGACCTTGCAGTTCACAGTATAGTGCTTACCCTACAGCACCATAGCAGGAGTCCATTTTGCCCAGATTGTTGTTGTTGTGAAGTGCCATCGAGTCGATTCCAACCCATAGTGACACTGTATAGGGTCTCTGCGGAGCAGCTAGTGAGCTTGAACAGCCGACCTTGCAGTTGAAATGGCTTTGCAGTTCAAATGGCGCATTATCCCATAGCGCCACACCGGAATAGAATCCCTCAATATTTAAAGTCAAGGGTTGACTTTTTTCTTCAGTTCTTTCAGCTTGAGAAATGCTGAGTATGGTCTTCCCTATTGGTTTTCTAACTCCAGGTCTCTGCACATTTCATTATAATACTTGACTTTGTCTTCTCAAGCTGCCCTTGGAAATTTTCTGTTCAGTTCTTTTACCTCCTCTATTATTCCAATTAAGGAGCTCTGGTAGTGTAATGGTTACGAATCAGGCTGCCAACCTTAAGGTCAGCAGTTTGAAACTACCAACTGTTCCATGGGAAGAAGATGAGGCTTTCTGCTCCCGTAAAGATTTACAGCCTCAGAAACCCTGTACAGGGTCGTAATGAGTCGGAACCAACTCCATGGCACATAACCACCACCATTATTACAATTACTTTAGCATCTCTGCACTGGAGAGAAAGTTTCAGTCTCTTCTGACATCTGTTTTTGTCTTTTCCTTCTTTTTTGTCTTCTTAATGACCTTTTTTTTGTTTTCAAACGAAAGTTGTCATGTGTGTATTAGGACAGTTCTGTTAATATAAAAAAGCACAACTGGCTCAATAAATCATTATTTAGATATTATTTATCAAAACATTCAGGAAAAATTCTGAAAACATGTATCAGGATGGGTTTCTTTTGTGGCTCAAATGGATTTCAAATCATCTTTTTTGAAGTCTGAGTAATGATGTAACCAATACATTAGGGCCTTGCTCTTCTTATTGCCCAAGGCAAAATATCTACTCCTGTGAGAAAAATTCTTTGTATGAACAAAAGAAATAGTCTTCCTTTTAACAACTGGAAAGTTAAGAAATACTGTACAAGAAGAAAGATGAACCAATCTGACTGCTTCTTTCATTTGTCTGAAGCAATTGCTAAGATTTCTGTGGTAGGACTGAAGGTCAGAGAAGTAACACCTGTAACCAAGTTCATTATCACTTATCACCTTTGTATTTGGTAACTGCAGAAAAGAATCTTGATTGTGTATGTTTGTTGTTATTTTTGTTAAGTGCTGTCAAATCAGTTCCAAACCATAGAGACCCTGTATAGGGTTTCCGAGAAGCAGCTGGTGAGCTTGAACTGCTGACCTTGAAATTCAAACGGCTTTGCAGTCTGGCGCATTAACCCACAGCACCATGCCAGGAGTCCATTGTATATGTTTACCACTTGAAAATTAGAGCCACAAGCCACATAGTGTCCTTTCCTCCAGGTGACAATGCTTAATCCATATAAAGTACCTTCACCAGAAAATCTATTAAGACACTTTCTAGAATCCACATCCTAAATGTAATCTTCCCCATCCCCTGAAGAGGCATATATTTTCTTACTATCTGCAGAAAATGTGGATGCTGCAGCCCTTCCATGAATCTTCAGGCTACCAGTCAATTCTTTAGTCTTCATTGGCAGCAAATGAAAAGATCCAGCAGTACCATTTTTGAGCAAGAAGGACCCATCTGGAGAAACTTTGAAGCTCCTCACTATCTTCTATTTCAACCCCCTCCTTTGATGCACAGGAATTGGCTTTCCCACCAATATATCATAGACATAAAGGACTTTGCTATGGCTATGTTGTTGTTGTTAAGTGCCATCGAGCTTGTTCTGACTCATACTGACCCAGTATAGAATTTCCAAGGAGCAGCTTGTGGCTAAAAGCTCTGTTTTATTAGCTCTAAAACAAGCCTTAAAGATCGAAAACTTTTCCAAATAGATGCTCTAGATATTAGGATAAGTTTTTCCATCAACCTGAGAGAGCAGTACAGCATTATTTGACCCAGCAACCTTCACAACTTGAGCACTAGGATGGAGCTGCACAGATGAGATCTGAGCACTAGTAGGATGTTCATTCAGCTTAGCATTTTGGCAGTTCTTCATCTTCAAGATTCCTTTTGAATGAGAAGTTGATGTGATAGGAAATTTCCGTTCAGTTGCAACAAGTCATCTTCATTCTCTTCGCTTCCAGCCTCTGAAGATGTTTTCTGGCTCTTATTCTGTGCCCAGGCAGGTTCTCCCCAATAGCATGCTGAAACTTTTCTTTATGTCTTTTTTGAAGCTTGTCTTTTGAAAGTTTACTTTCACTGGTGTTTTTCATCATATCTTTCCAAAATCAATTGTTCATCATGTCAACCATTGCCTCATCTTCATCTTCTTTATCCATCTATTCTGCTCTCTTTTGAGGGGGGAAATTCTTTTGCTTCATTCTCCACTTCCGAGTCACCAGACTCCTCATGTACTTGAGTCTGTGGTCCCAGAAGACACCACAGCAGCCACGCTCCACTATGCTGGTGGTTTCCACTGAGATGAAGGTGCAGCCTTTGGGACTGTCTAGTGGCCTCACTCCATTTCTCTGGTTTGGCTTCATTGGAGTCTTCTGGTGGGGCTTCTGTCTGGTACTCCGGTTCAGTTTCATTCAGTTCATTCATTCTCGTGGTAATGTAAGTTTTAAGAAGAAGCACAGGCTTTCACGTCCTTAATGACCTTTTACTTTCTTCTTATATGATGCTCTTGATGTCATCCCACAACTCTTATGGTCTTTGGTCTTTAGTGTTTAATACATCAAATCTGCTGCTGAGTTGTTGTTGTTAGGTACCATAGAGTTGGTACCAACTCATAGTAACCCTATGCACAACAGAACAAAACATTGCCCGGTCTTGGGCCAACATCACAATCGTTGCTACACTTGAACTCATTGCTACTGCCACTGTGCCAATCCATCTCACTGGGTGTCTTTCTCTTTTTCGCCAACCCTCCACTTTACTAAGCATGATATCCTTCTCCAGTGACTGGACCCTTCTGATAATATGTCTGAAGTATGAGAGAAAAAGTTTG
>NW_006408950.1:878280-887343 GCF_000296735.1 Chrysochloris asiatica
TTACAGTAGTGGTCCTATGCAGTATTTATCTTTTTGTGACTGACTAATTTCACTCAACATAATATCCTCAAGGTTCATCCATGTTATGCGGTGACTTGCAACTTCCTTGTTGTTCTTCAAGGTAGCATAGTATTCCATTGTGTGTATGTACCACAGTTTGTTTATCCAATCTTCAGTTGATAGGCACTTTGGCTGCCTCCATCTTTTTGCTATTGTAAATAGTGCTGCTATGAACATTGGTGTGCATATATCTTCTCGGATTATGGCTCTTTTTTCTTGTGGGTAAATACCAAGTAGAGGAATTGCTGGATCATAAGGTATTTCTATTTTCAACCTTCTGAGGAAATGCCTTATTGCTTTCCAGAGAGGTTGGATCATTTTGCAGTCCCACCAGCAATGCAGGAGTGTCCCAGTCTCTCCACATCCCCGCCAGCATTTATTATCCTCTATATTTTTCATCTTTGCTGTTATTGTTAGTGTGAGATGATATCTCACTGTTTTAGTTTATATCTCTCTAATGGCTAGTGATCATGAACATTTCTTCATATGTTTGTTGGCTGCCCGGATCTCTTTTTTGGTGAAGTGTCTGTTCATGTCCTGTGCCCAATTTTTAATTGGGTTATTTGTCTTTTTCTTGTAGAGGTGTCTTCAACACTTTAAAGCAGTCTTGTGCAGTAGACTTGCCTAATGCATTATGTGGTTTGATATCTTGACTGCTGCTTCTATGAGTGTTGATGGTTGATCCCAGAAAAATGAAGTCTTTGACAGTCAAATTTCAAGTTTTTCTCTATTTATTGGATGTTGTCCAGTAGTGAGGATTTTTGTTTTCTTTACGTTGAGATGCAACCCATACTGAAGGCTGTGGTCTTGGACTTCTGTCAGTAAGTATTTTAAGTCCTCTTCACTTCAGCAAGCTATGTTGTATTATCTGCATATCACAGGTTGTGAATGAGTCTTCCTCCAATCCTGATGCCATGGCTTTTTCATATAATCCAGCACCTCAGATTATTTGCTCACAACACAGATTGAATAAATATGGTGAAAAAATACAACCCTGATGCACACCTTTCCTAATTTTAAACCATTCAGTGTTCCCGTGTCTGTTCAAACAACTGCCTCTTGGTCTATGTACAGGTTCCTCATGAGCACAACTAAGTTTTCCAGAATACTCAGACTTTGCAATGTTGTCCATAGCTTGTCATGATTCACACAATTGAAAACCTTTGCATAGTCAATAAAACACAGGTAAACATCTTTCTGATATTCTCTACTTTTGGCCAAGATCCATTTGATGTCAGCAATGATATCCCTCATTCTATGTCCTCTTCTGAATCCAGATTGAACCTCTGGAAGTTTTTTGTCAGTGTATGCTTGTAATCACTTTTGGATTACCTCACATGAGATATCAAGGATATTGCCCAATGATGTCTGCATTCCATTGTGTCACCTGTCTTTGAAATGGGCACAAATACAGATTTCTTCCAGTCAGTTGGCCAGGTAGTTATCTTCCAAATTTCTTGGCATAGATGAATGAGTACCTCCAGTGCCGCATCAGTTTGTTGAAAGATTTCAATTTGTATTCCAATCACCAGTAATTATCAATACATGCTATTTGCATGTTTGATCAATTTCAGACTGAAGAAGTTGGTAGAATTATTCAATATCATCGTCACTGTCTCTAGTGGTTGATGAGCAAATTTGAGAAATAGTGGTATTAACATCCATATCTCACCAATGAGTAAAGTGACATCAGAGAAGAATTACCAGTGACCACAGTCCTTAAATATGTAATGAATTTAGAGCAAGGCAATATGATCTAGAGTCCGTGCTCTTGATCTTGCCTCATGACTTAAAGGGTGCACTAGGGTTGAATTTAGAGTATAAATTGTATTATGTATGCTCTAAGGTGAGCTATGTAATGAAGCCTGCCTGGAGAAAGTTCATTCATTCATTGAGCAAATATTTGAGAGCTACTCCAAACCAGAAGGAGCTCTGGTAACATAGTCATTATGAGTCGGGAGGCTAACCTCAAGGTCAGCAGTTTGAAACTACCAGCTGTTCCGCAGGAGAAAGATGAGGTTTTCTGCTCCTGTAAAGATTGACAGCCTCAGAAACCCTGTACAGGGTTGCTGTGAATCAGAACAACTCCATAGCATATAACCACCACCACCCAAACCAGAAGGAGCCCTGGTAGGATAGTGGATTACGAGTTGGACTATCAACTGCCAGGTCAGCAGTTTGAATCTATCAGCAGGTCCAAGGAAGAAAGATGCGACTTTCTGTTTCCATAAAGTTTGACAGCCTCAGAAACCCTGTACTGGATTGCTCTGTTAGAACGGACTTGACAGCACTCTATCACCACCACCACCACCACTCCAAACTAGAGACTGAATGAACAGATTAGTCCTAAAAGCCAATGTAGCTCATAAAGAATTTTAATCACAAAAAAATGAGTTGATGAGTGTATGTCTGAGTTTAATTATAAAGGAGTCTGTGAGCGAATGAGCATTTATCTGACTTCTTAATGGATGGCCAAGAAATTAAAACAAAAAAGTTACTGTCAAGTCAACTTCAATTCATGGCAACCTCTGTGTGTCAGAGTAGAAATGTGCCCCACGCAGTCTTTAATGGATGATTTTTCAGAAGTGGCTCACCAGGTCTTTCCCAAGGCCACTCTGGTAGGCCTCAACCTCTATCTAGCCTTTTGGGTAGCAGCAGAGCACATTAACTATTTGCACCATCCAGGTACTGCATATAAATAAGGAAGGACTCAACCTAGCCAAAGACCAAGTGACCAAATAAGGAGCAAACAGAGACTACCTCAGCACTGACTCCTTGGTTCACCATGTTTATTCCCACTTTCTTCCCCAAGATCAGACAAAAGATTGCCTTTGATTTTTGTCCTTTATTTTGTGTTATGATCAAATAAGTTATCTTGGTGTAACTGTTCTCATCCTTCTCTCATCCTTCCCTTGAAGAGTGTTCTTTTCTGATGCCACCCTTCCATTTTAGTTGTTGTTGTTGTTAGGTGCCATTGATCAGACACAGACTCATAGTGACCCTATGCACAACAGAATGAAATACTGCTTGGTCCCACGCTAACCTCACAATCTTTGCTCAGCCTGAGCACATTGCTGCTGCCACTGTGCCAGTTGATCTCATTGACGGTCTTCCTCTCTCCTTCCAAATAGTTGAGTTGCTTTTTCAATATTTCCCATCTATATTTTTTACCACCTATGTGTGGTGCTGTGGGTAAATGCATTGGGCTGGAAAGTAGATTTGAACCACAAGGTGAGTGGTTTAAACTCACCCGTCACTCCTTGGAAACCCTATACAGGGCCGCTATGGCTCAGAACTGATTCAATGGCACATAACAACAATATATTTACCTATATTATCTATAGTCAATATTTACCATCAAATGATTTAGTGTTATTATCAAATAAGTTATCTCAAACTATCCATCTTACTGGGGGTCTTCCTCTTTTTCTCCAACCCTCCAAATATTTGAGTTACTTTTTCTATATTTTCCTATATTTTTATTACTACCTATATTTACCTATATTACCTATATTCTGTATTTACCATTAAACTATTTAAGTGACTTTTTCTATATTTATCTACTGATTCAGAAAGCTTCTAATTTAGGAGAAAGGCTTCAGGGTCAAGATGCAATGGGTTTCTATTTATATCAATCCCTTTGGCCTTTTCTAATTTTGCCAAAATCATTAGCTGGGCTACAACCTTGCAAATAAGGTTCATAAGACCCTTTGAGGTATTGGTTGATTCCTAAGCAGAGTGGGTGACTTTTGGTTTACTGAGGGGCTTGGTTAGTTCGTGACCTTGCTGGGGGGATGGGAACACACCTTGAAATTGTTAAGGAGTTTGCTTTATGCAACCAGTTCATGTGACAGAGAATTTTAGAGAGAGATGCAGGGAGAGAAGGAACTGTAACACTGAAACCTGGCAAGAGATGCAGGAGATGGCAAGAAGGGGCCCAGACAGCAGACACCAGTGACAGGAGAGCAGAGCAGGATCAGTGGCAGTAGGCCTGAGCAAAGGACCTGCCTACAGGCACAGCCTAGAAGGAGCTGAGAGCTCTTTTGGCTGGAAGCTCTCCTGATTGACAAACTGTCTCCTGTTTCCTGAGTTGTTCTGTTACTTTTAACCTGCTATGCTGATCCTAACTTGTATCCTGTTACCCCAGCAATAAATAAGGTGCAGTTTCTGAGTTCTGTGGAATGCTGCAGCAAAGACAGGAGGGAGAGTTTGGAGGGGAGAAATAATTGGTACAGCACCTTGGAGAAGGTAGATATCTGGGACATGTTTAACCTCTGCCTCATATGAACCAGATTTGTGCTGATTTTTAATAAAGAAGTTGCTCATTTAAGGTTCCTCATTTCAACTTCCACTTGATTCAAAATGCATTTTGAATAGAAGCTTTCATTTTGTTTTTTACTTTTCTTGGCATTACAGTTCTCCTGAAGATAATTTAAGAACAAAAGAAACAGGCTATCTGAGTCCTGAACTAGTTCATAGCTCCAAAGAGAAAGAATGTAAAGACTGTCAATTCCTAATATTCTAAGAACCCGATGGAACTGGGTAGTTATCCAAGATGTGTCAGGAAATGCTCCTAATTTAGATTGGGAGAAAAATCAGTGAATTTATAAGACAGGTCAGTTGATATGATCTAGTCTGAGCAACAGAAAAATAGAAGTAAGAAAAGGTGAACAGAGTCTCAGAGACCTGTGGGACACCATCAAGCTACCAAAATATGCAAAGTAGGAGCCCTAGAGAGAGAGAAGAGAAAGAAAGGGGAAGGAAGAATATTTTCAGAAGTTACAGTGAAAAATGTCACAAATTTTATGGGAAACATTAATGTTCATATCCAAGAATTCTAAGTACAAAAAACTCAAAAAGATCTACACCTAGACAAATCATAGTCAAACTGTCAAATGACAGCTATCACAAGAAAATTATAGACTAATATCCTTTTATTGATATAAATGCAAAAATCTTCAACGAAATATGAGCACACTGATTCCAGCAAGGTATAAAAAGGGTTCTGTACTACAACTTGGGAGTACAGTGGCTCTGTAGGATAACTACTGGGCTGTGAACCACAAGGTCAGAGGTTCTAGCCCACCAGCTGCTCCTCGGGAAAAAGATGAGGCTTTCTGCTCCTGCAAAGATTTACAGCCTCAGAAACTCTATATAGGGTCACTACGAAACAGAACAGTTCAAAGGCACTTAACAACAATACCTTAACTAAATGGGATTTCTCTCAGGAATTCAAGATTGCTTGAATTTAGCACGCAAAAATCAATCAATGTGGTGCCTATTTTATTAGAATAAAAGGCAAAAAAACCAAACCCCAAACCATATAAATTCAAGGATGGTGGTGGTGGTTATATGCTGTGGAGTTGATTCCTGGTTGTAATTCTTTACAGGAGCTGAAAGCCTCATTTTTCTCCCTTGAAGCAGCTGATAATTTTGAACTACTGACCTTGTGTTAGCAGCCCAACTTGCAACCCACCAGAGCACCTTGATAAATTCAACAGATGCAGAAAAACATTTGGTCTAATCTAACACTCTTTCGTGGAGTCCTGGTGTGGTGCTGTGGGCTAATGTGTCAGACTACAAACTCATCTGAACTGCAACATCGGTGGTTCAAGCTCACTAGCTGCTCCTTGGAAACCCTACACAGGGTTGCTACAGGTAGGAATCAACTCAACGGCACTTAACAACAACAACACTTTTTAGTAATAAAAACACAGAGCAAACTAGGAAGAAAAGAATATTTTCTCAGCTGATAAAAGGCATCTACAAAAAACTTCACAGTTAACATCATACTTAATGATGAGCAGCTGAGTGCTTTCCCACTGAGCTCAGGATCAAGACCAGCCTTGCCACTTCCATTCAACACTGTACTGCTGGTTTTAGTTAGAAAAGCCAGTTAGAGTAGAAATAAAGGGATACGTAGGGGAAAGGAAGAGGTAAAACTACCTCTATTGAAAGGTGATATGATGTTGAATATGGAAAATCCAAAGAATTCCCAGAAAAGGTATTGGAATAACCAAGTTAAACAAAGTTGTAGGATACAAGGTGAATGCACAAATATCAATTGTATTTCTAGTAGTAAAACAACCTGGAAATAAAATTAAGAAGACAATTCCATTAGCAAAAGCATCAAAGAATAAACTACTTAGGAAAAATTTTAATAAAACAAGTGTACAATATTGTACATGGAAAACTACAAAATGTTGTGGAAAAAAGTTAAAGAGGTCCTAAAATAATGAAAAGATATCCCATATTCATGAATCTGAAGACTTAAGATTATCAAGAAGGAAATCTTCCTCAAATTTATCTAGAGATTCAAGGTAATCCTTATCAGAATCTCAACAGCCTTTTTTTGTAAAATCAAAAAGTGATACCAAAACTCAAATGGAAATGTAAGGGATCCAGAATAGTCAAATCAGCCTTGAAAAAGAACAAGGTTAATGGACTCATTAACCAATTTTAAAGGTTACTACACGACTTCTGGAAGCAGGAGCTAAGAAATTAGATGACGTATTGCATTAGGCACATCTGCTGCACAACACCTTTTTAAAGTGTTGAAGAGCAAAGATGTCAGCTTGAAGACTAAGGTGCGCCTGACCCAAACCGTGGTATTTTCAATAACCTCATATGCATGTGAAAGCTGGACAGTGAATAAGGAAGACTGTAGAAGAATTGATGCTTTTGAGTTATGGTGTTGGAGGAGAATATTGAAAGTGCCATGGGCTGCCCAAAGAACCAATAGATCCGTTTTGGAAGAAGTGCAACCAGAGTGCCTCTTGGAGGCCAGGATAGCCAAATTTCGTCTCTCATACTTCGGACATATTGTCAGGAGGAACCAGTTGCTGGAGAAGGATATCATGTTTAGTAAGGTGGAGGGTCAGAGAAAAAGAGGAAGACCCCCAGCTTGGCAAAGTGTCAGCATGAATGGGCTCAAGGATCAGGCAGTGTTTCATTCTGCTGTGCACAAGGTCGCTATGAGTTGGTACCGACTTGATGGCACCTAACAACAACACAACTTCAGTAAACAAGGCATTGTAGTACTGACATTGTTGTTGTTAAGTGCTGTTGAGTTGGTTCCAACTCATAGCAGCCCTGTATAGGGTTTCTGAGAAGTGGTTGGTGAGTTTGAACTGCCAACTTTGTGGTTCAAACCAACCTAGCAGTCTAATGCTTATCCTATAGTGCCATGCCAGGACTCCAGGATAGATCGACGGAATAGAACTGAGAGTCCAGAAATAAACTCTTGCTTTTATGTTGTTGTTGTTGTTAAGTGCTCTTGAGTCAATTCCATTTCATAGTGACTCTGCAGAGGGTTTTCAAGGAGCTGCTGGTGTACAGTTGCCTGATTTTGGACCAAAGTGCCAGGGCATTTCAAATGGGATGAAATAGTATTTTCAATGAATAGTGCCTACAACTGGTTATCCACATGCAAAAGAGTGATGTTAGACCCCGTTTTTCACAATGTAAACAAAGAGTAACTCATGCTCAGTCTCTCCAGTGCCTGGTTCCTGCAGTACAAGGCAGTCACCAGCATACTCCAGGCAGAAGCTTCTCCCACCACCCAATCCTGGAATTCTGTAGCACAGTGTGACTGGCGGAACACCTTTCCCTTGCACTCTATAGAGTGAGTTTGTAGCAAGTTCCACAGCACTGGCACCACAACCGCTCCAACTCATAGCGACCCTATGCTGGGTTTCAGTGCAAAATCTTTATGGGAGCAGACAGACTCATCTTTCTCCCTTGGAGTGTCTAGTGGATTTGAACCACCAACCTTGCAATAGTTCACATAACACACACTACCACCAGGATTCCTTATATCTGGGATTGCTATATTCTTTCGCGTTCTCTTGACTTCTTATTAACCTCTTCCTTGCCGTAATTCTTTATATTAAACTTCCCTCTTCAAATTACGATGGGGTCTCTGCCTCCCCATTAGGCCCAGATTGATAGACCCATCTTTAAAAAGTGAGACCATCGTGTTTGGTAAAGAGGGGAACAACTAGAACTCACATGCACAATGGAAATTGATATACCACTTTGAAAAACTATCAGTGTTACTAAAGCAAATATTTTCATTCTCTGAAATTCCACACCTAGGTAAAATACTTGACAGAAATGTGAATATATGTGTACATAAATGTTCATAGAAACTGTATTTATAATTGTTGTTGTTGTTGTTAAGCACCATCAAGTCGGTTCCGACTTATAGCGACCCTGTATAGAGTTTCTGAGGAGTGGTTGGTGGGTTTGAACCTTCGACCTTGCTGTTCAAACCGATCTTGCAGTCTCGTGCATTATCCTGCAATGCAAAACCAGAACTCCATTTATTCATAATACTTGATCAGAACAAACCAATAGACTATCAGTAAAACAATGGATAAATTATGGGTCTCATAAGTGGAATTTAAACATCAATAAAAAATAACTAATGCTACATGCAATGGCTATCCTAAATGTACTACTGCACACAAAAAAGTCCAAATACAAAAAATATATTCTGTGTGATTCCATTTATATAAAAAATTTTTTAAACCTGTCAAATCTAGTTTGTGGTAATACAAAGTAGTGGATACCTAAAGTGCACCTTCATTAGCTTGTTGTTGTTGTTATGTGCTGTGGAGTTGGTTCCGAATCATGGCGACCCTGAATAGGGTTTCCAAGCTTAGAGTTATGTTAATCCCATAGAATTTTGGAAAATACTTTTTTTTCACCTCACGTCCATGATTTATTTGTACAGAAGTGGTGATATTCTAACATCAATGCTGCTAAACAAATTTTCACAGTAATGTTTGAAAACATGTTTTTACAGCCTGCTACAAATATCAGAGATCCATAAATTGGCCAATAGCATAAGCTATCAGAAACAGGGCTCATTTTTTTTTTTTTAAATACAGATTTGTTTACATTCTTTTTTTAAGCTTTTATGTAAATTGAGTGATAGTTTACATGGGAAAACATCGGTTTTGCACTATCGTATTTTGTTTCATTGCAATGATTACAATC
>NW_006408950.1:887563-901297 GCF_000296735.1 Chrysochloris asiatica
GAGTGATAGTTTACATGGGAAAACATCGGTTTTGCACTATCGTATTTTGTTTCATTGCAATGATTACAATCCCCTCCATGCATCATTGGTTAACAGTATTTGCTTCTATTCCCTCTGGGGTTTCTTTTGCTTTTGTTTTTGAGGTGCACAAAAACACACAGGAATATATAATCATTTAAACAACCAAAAGGCACATTGTGCAAGTCAGCTTCCTGGCCGCCAGCACATAGCCCTTCTCTTTCCATGAGTCTAGAGTCCTCAATTGCTCAATTTCTCCATGCCATCACTTCTGCCCCCATCTTTGGTGTTGCTGCTTCTCTGGTTAGGGTCCCATGTTTTGCTTATGCTTTTCTCTCTTTATAGATCTAGGGCCTTCTGCTCCTGGAATGTAAGATTGACTACTCTCCCCTTTTTGTTACACAACTTTTACCTTTACAGTTGTGACAATCACAATTAGTCATGATAACAATTACTCATTATTGAGTCAAATGATTCCTGTCCCCATCTTCTTTCACAAGACCCATCTAGACTAGATGAAATCTATGGTAAATATTTTTGAATTGGATTATTAAACCAAGAGCTTGGGGTTGTTTCAATAAGATTAGTGACCTTTGGGACAGAGAGGAACTGCTTCCTTAGTGCTTCCAGCCTCATCTGTCTCCCATGGAGCAACTAGTGGGTTTGAACCTCTGACTTTGTAGTTAGTAACCCAACATTTAACCCATTACACTACCAAGGCTCTTTTCAATAGTATTGTTGTTAAGTACCATCCAGTCTGTTCTGACTCATATTGACCCTGTATAGGGTTTCCGAGGAGTGACTGGTGAGCTTGAACCACCGACCCTGTGGTTCAAGCTGACCTTGCAGTGTATCGCATTAACCCACAGCGCCATACCAGGACTCCTTCAATAAGATTAGGAGAGAAGAATGAATTAAGAGGATAAGCACTGGACTGCTAACCACAAGGTTGGCTGTGCAAACCTACCAGCTGTTCCTTTGAAGCCCTGTACAGGGTCACTATGAGTCAGAACCTACTCAATGGCACTTAACAACAACAACAAACACAGAGAAAGGTTATCTCTTGTCCTGCCCCTCCCTCAGTATTCCTCTTCAGGTTTTTTCTCATCTGAAAAACCTGGTGATTTATAAGGCATCAGCTACTGTGAACCCTCACTGAAGCCTGAAGCCTGGAATCCTGCCTGTGGAAACAATCCAAGCTGAACGTGAAGTAACAATCCTCTGTGAGTCATCCTCACTGCTGGTGTTCCGTGAAATCAAAGATGGAAGATGGCAGTCTTTCAAACCTTTCAGATTCTCCCTTCTCTCGTTGAAGTAGCTTACCCAGGAGCCCAGCTTGACCCTTCCCACCTCGTGAGTCAGAACTGAGGGGGAACGGAGAGGTCATTGTAAATAGTGTTGGGGTGAATCCATGAAAGCGACATCACCAGGGATCTGACAAGACAATGATTGCCTGTCTCTGAGGTCTACAGTACTTACCCAGGTGGCAGACGGCTAAGCAGTAAGTAACTGTTGGCTTTTGATACTATTGGATCCAAACACAGGGCTAGATGTAACATTCCCTGAAAAAAAAAAAAAAAAGTCATAGTTTTTAAAATATAATGATGAAGATTAAACATGTTTCCTCAATTCATGTTTTTATATTATAATAGTCTATGGTGGTGGTGGTGGTTATGTGCTGTGGAGTCAGTTCTGACTCATAGTGACCCCATACAGGGTTTCCGAGGCTGCAAATCTTTATGGGAGCAGAAGGCCTCATCTTTCTCCCACGTAACAGCTGGTAGTTTGTTACCAACTGCTGACTTTGAGGTTCGCAGCCCGATTCATAACCACTACGCTACCAGAGCTCCTTATAATATAGTCTGTATGGTACTTTATGTCTAAACTATGGTGGTGGTGGTGTGCCATGGATTCAGGTCCAACTCATAGCCACCCTGTATAGGGTTTCTGAGGCTGTAAATCTTTACAGGAGCAGAAAACCTCATCTTTCTCCCGTGGAACAGCTTCTAGTTTCGAACTGCTGACCTTGAGGTTAGGAGCTCAACTCATAACCAGTATGTTACCAGAGCTCCTTAAATTAATAAATAGCTACATATTTTATATTATATAAGGAAGTTTAAAAAACTCATGAAAAAAAATTCCATTATCTTTTCATTCCATTTTCCACAAACTTTTTGAAGCCCCCTTGTATGATTTCACATTTGTCTCAAAGATAATTTTTTTCGTTGTAATTTGATAAAATCTTGGGGGATGAATTTTTTCCAACATATTGAATCTAGGAGACTGCCATCCACTTATTAAACTTACCAAACACCTCCCATATGCTAGAATCTAGACTTAGTAATGGGAAACAAGGTGCCCCTTATGGGACAAGACAGGAATAATTTCAGTCTAAGCAGAGCGAGGAGTGTCAGGAGAAACTGCCTCAAGGGATGACCTAGTCTCTTAGTGCTGTAATATCATACGTACCACAAAGAGGTGACTTAATGAATAGAAGTTTATTTTGTCACAACTGTTGTTAAGTGCCATTGGGTCCTTTCTGACTCATAATGCCCCTGTACAGGGTTTTGAGGAACAGCTGGTGGGATTGAACCACTGACCTTGTGGTTCGTAGTCCAGTGCTTATCCTACAGCGCCACACCAGGACAGGAGACTAGAAGTCAGAATTCAGGGTACTGGCTCTAGGAAAGGCTTTTGCTCTGTCAGCTCTAGGGGCAAGTTCTGTACCTTGGTGGTCTTCATGTGGTGTGTAATTGCCCTCCATTTGTGCATCCTTCTCTGTGCCTAGTCTGCTCTTGCTACTCTGATACGGTCACATAAACATAGTAGACAGAGTTCTATTCCCAAATGACATTATGTCCATAGGTATGTGGGTTTAGGATTTATAGCACATATTTTGGGGGACACAGTTCAATCCATAATAGGAGGTGATTCCTTCTTTGGGTTTCCAAGGATTTAGCTAGGTGAATTGGCGAGGTAGGCAAGGCCATCCAGGGAGTCCAGGTATGGTGCTACAGGATTAGCATTGGACTGCTAATGACAAGTTTGGTGGTTCAAGCCCCTCAGCTGCTTCTCTGAAACTCTTTACAGAGTGCTTATGAGTTAGAATTGACTTGACTGTGCTTAACAACAACAACAACAAGGCCATCCAGGGAGAGAGAATAGCAGGGAGAAAGACACGGAAGTGAACGAGAAATTGGCAGTTAGAGGCATTTTTAGATGGCCGAAGTATAGGTGTCAGGGGGTTGTGCATAGGGGAAGATCATGATAGCCCTTGCATATCACCCCAAGCAGATCTCATTTCCTATATTTTTTTAGAATTTGTTATGCGCCAGTCACAGTGCTATGTCCTCAACAAAACCAATTAATTCCTCCCAAGAATCCTGTGTGGCTGAAGTATACTCCGTGATGAAAGGAGTCCACAAAGAGACTGAGAACAAATAGGGAGGGAGGTAGGAGGAGACCAGGTTAGCCTGGGTTCGTAGAAGTCAGTAGGAAAAGAGTTTCAAGAAGAAGTAGCATCAAATGCTGCCAAAAGGACCATGAGGATAATGACTAAACAATTACCACGTCCTAACAGGTGCAATGTCTGTGAGGTTAGGGAAAGACAGCTATAGGGTGAGGGTGTGAATGGTTATGCATCAACAGTGATGGTGAGTGATTCCCAGCTGCTCTTTCAAGAAAGTGGTTCAAGGTGGAAAGGGCTAGCAAACAGGTAGAAGAGTTAGAGGGTTCTGGTTTGCGTTGGATTGTTTTCCCTTCTTTAACAGAAAATAATATTGTACTATGTTTTCAGTTATAGTTTACACAGAAAATTAGGTTCCCATTTAACACCACCACCACCACAAATTATTCCTGGTTACATTTTCCACAATGTGTCAACATAGTCATCAATGTGGATGTTTTGTTTCCAGTCATCTGGCTTCCTTGTTCCCATACCTTTTTTCATCATTGTTGTTGTTGTTGTGAAGTGCCGTTGAGTCAGTTCCAACCTATAGCAACTCTGTATAGGGTTTCTGAGGAGCACCTGGTGAGCTTGAACTGCTGACATTGCAGTTCAAATGACTTTGCAGTCTGGCGCATTAACCCACAGTGCCACACCAGGATTCCCATTGCTTTATAGCAATTGTTGACCATTTGGTCTCATAGAGATGATTTTTTTAAGGTGCCCAGTATTCAGGGGCACTATTTATTTTATGAGCCAATCTGTTATTTAGCTAAAATGTGACCTCAGGGAGTATTTTCAGGTCAAAGTTTATGGAGTATCTCAGGGAGATAGTCATAGAGAGTCTTCTAGCCTCAACTTGTTCTATAAGTCTGGACTTTTAAAAAATTTGAGTTATGTTCCACATTTCCCCCATTCTATCAGAATGCAGCTATTGCAGCCCTGCTCAGAGGTAGTGGTAGCCGGGCACCATCTAGTTCTTCTGTTCTCAGGGCAGATGAGACTGTCATTCATGTAGACTAGTTTCTTCTCTGAGTCCAATTTCCTTCCTTCTCTTTTGCTCTGCACAAAACGCGATGTGTCTTAGATGGCCACTCATCAGCTTTTAATACTTCAGACACTACTCACCAAACTAGGATGTAGAACATCCACTTTATGAAGTCTATTATGTCAGTTGACTAAGCTGTCCCACAAGACTGTGGTTCTAAGGCTTTATGTCTAAGAAATATCTGTGACTTGTCACCTATAGGGTTTGTTACATATATAAATATACATGCATGTACATACAAATACGCATATATGTATATGTGTGCATACATATTGTTGTTGTGAAGTGCCATCAAGTTGGTTCCGACCCATAGTGACCCATATAGGGTTTCCGAGGCGCAGCTGGTGAGCTTGAACCACCGACCTTACAGTTCAAATGGCTTTGCAGTCTGGCGCATTAACCCACAGCGCCACACCAGGACTCTTAGGGGGCTTCAAAACATTCATGGTATTGAGAGATAATAGAATTTTTCATGTACTTTGTGAAGCCCCTTCACACATACTCATACTCATATATGTATAACTACACACACACACAGTTCTTGGTTGTTGTTGCAAGATTATGTATGTCATTTCCTTTATCAATGACACTCTTTTCTCTTGTGTATCTCTTAGTGACTTTACTAACCTTTGTCAAGCTGTGTGCCCTTCATGGTCTTCTTTTCTGGTTATCTATTCTGGTTGATTCTTTTTAAAGACAGACTTGAGCTTGTTTATATGCTGAAAGGCCAAAATGAGCAGAGAGAGAATGAGGTAGAAAAAGCATGGCTGATGAAACAAGGTCTTGAGGGAGTTGTGAGAGGATGAGATCCAAGTCACAGGTGGAGGCACAACCTTTTCAATGAGACAAGAAACCACCAGTTGTAGCTGAGTCAGTTGTGACTTATGACGATTCACATGTGTCAGAATAGAACTGTGCTTTATAGTTTTATTTTCTTTTAAAAAAATATTTTAATGTTTTAAATGAAAGTTTACAGAGCCAAACAGATTCCCATTCAACAATTCATATGCAAAATGTTTTGTGACATTGTCATCTTATGAATAATGTCAGCATTCTCACCAGTTCATTCCCCCCTGGCTGTTGCCATCCATGCAGGTTCGTGCCCCTCCTTGCCTTCCTACCTCTGCTCTTGTATAAATGATGAGTGTGTCTCATATCGTGGATTGTTTAAAGGAGCACATTCCTCGTAGGTGTCTTTGTTATAGGCCAATCTGTTATTTGGCTGCAAGGTGACTTCTAGGAATGGCTTCAGTTCCAGGTTAAAAGAGTATCTTAGGGCAATAGGCTTGGGTGCTTCTTCAGTCTGTACCAGTCCAGTAAGTCTGTTTTGTTTTGTTTGAATTTGAATTTTTTCCACATTTTCACCCATTCTAACTGGGATCTTCTATGTGTCCCTGACCAGAATAGTCAATAGTGGTAGCTGGACATGATCTAGTTCTTTTGGTCTCAGGCTAGAAGAGACTGTGGTTAATGCAGGCCATTAATCCTGTGGACAAATTCTTTGAGTCTCTGATTTACGCTATTCTCCTCTGCTCTATACAGAAAGAAACCAGCGCTTGTATCTTAGAGGACCTCTCATAGGCTCCCCCCCCCCCCCATTGGGACGTTGATTTTTATTTTACACTACGGTATAAATATTAGTTGTTAATTTGGAAAAGGATCAAGCAATGATTATTTCATTGGTACAGTCTGGCAGATAAAAATGCAAGAGACAGCAAGGCATGTCTACAACAAAAGGAGGTCTTGGTAACAAAAAGGTCTGGAATCACTGACCAAGGGGAGAAATAGCTGTAGCTGCGTTGGTTCTCTGGGGAGGAGGGAATCCCAGTACCTTGAGAGTTGAGCCCACAGGTCACAGGACGGAATGAGGTCCCTCTCTCTCTCACCCTCTGGGGTCTGCAGCACTAGCATGAGAGGGCTTCTTCTCTGGCTGGACGGACGGACTGTCACAGGATCCCAGAGGCAGAAGAGAGGCCTGCAGGAAGGCTCAGCACACGTAACTGGGCTGGTCAGCAGTGGGGTGGACGGGGGTCCGGGGAACTCCTTGCATCAACAGCTGCCTGCAGCGAACTTGAGGGCACGCGACTACACGTTCTGCGCCACCGCTGGTTTTGCCGCCTCTGCCTCGCCCTCCCCAGCACCGCTGCTGCCATTGTGTTCATAGGCTTTTAAATCCCAGCCACTACTCACCAAATTAGGATGCAGAACATCCTCTTTATGAATTAAATTATGACAAGTGACCTACTTGTCTCATGAGACTCTAGTCCTAAATCTTCAAATCGAGTAAACCAATCCCACAAACTGTATACGTATAGGAATTATTCATAACTGTGCCTCCTAAGTGCTTTATTGTATAGATGAATATATATATATATATTCAGTACTTTGTTGTTGTTGTTGTTCCGACTCATAGTGAGGGTATAGGGTTTCTGAAGAGTGACTGGTGAGTTTGAACTGCCGCTCTTGTGGTTCAAACATACCTTGCAGTCCAATGCTTTATCCTATAGCACCACACCAGGACTCCATCCAGCACTTAGAAACATGTATATACAGCTCCTCTAGGCATGTACATACATATACCCACAACTCTGAGGGGAATTTTTTAAATTATGGTAAATTGAATGAAAAGATAATGGAATTTCCCCCAAACATTGGGAAGCCCCCCATGTACCTATCTATTCACATTCATGTACCTTCATATGCCTTCCCACGCTCATACAGCATACATATCTATCTATGGAACCACTCATATAGTTTTTGCTTGTTATTACTGTTATATCAAAATGGTACAAATTATATATAGCCTTTGCCATTCTTGTCTTTTATTCTTGTGTAACTCTCAATGTCTACATTTATTTTGATCAAGCTTTGTTGATTTTCCTCCGATTATGCATTGCCTTTCCCATCACCAGAACTGACACATGCTTTCTATCTAGTAAACGATTCCCTCCTTGCCCCCATCCCTGGTAACCATCAAAGAACATTGCTTTCTGTGTATAAACCTGTTCTTGGCTTTCATAAAAGCGGTATCATATATTATTTTCCCTTTTGTGTTTGACTTATTTCACTGAGTGTAATGTCCTCCAGGTTCAATTCATGTTGTAAGATGTTTCATGTACACATAATCATTCTTCATTATTTCATAGTATTCCATGGGATCATGGAATTCATTCATAGTATTCCATGAGATCATGGAATTAATTCATCCCTTGATGGATGCTTAGTTGTTTTCATTTTCGATATTGTAAATAATATTACAATGAACATGGGTATTCATATGTCTATTTGTGTCACTGCTATTAGATGTCTAGGATATATACCTGGGAGTGGAACTATAGGATCATAAGCTATTTCTATTTTTAGCTTTTTGAGGAAGTAACAAAATTTTAAAAAATCAATATTGAAGGATTCTATGGGCAAAATATTGAATGATGCATAAAGCATCAAAAGAAGATGGAAGGAATACACAGAGTCACTGTACCCAAAAGAAATGGTCAATGTCCAACCATTTCAAGAGGTAGCATATAATCTAGAGCCAAGGATACTGAAGGAAGAAGTTCAAAGTACACTGAAGGCACTTGCAAAGAACAAGGTTCTAGGAATTGATGGAATACAAATAGAAATCTTTTAACAAACTGAGGCAGCACTGGAGGCACTCATTCATCTATGTCAAGAAATTTGGAAGACAGCTACCTGGCCAACTGATTGGAAGTGATCCATATCTGTGCTCATTTCAAAGAGAGGTGACCCAACGGATGTGGACATCATCAGACAATAGCATTAATATCACATGCAAGTAAAATTTTGCTAAAGATATTTCTAAAAGGGCTGCAGCAGTGCATTGACAGGGGTCAAGCCAAAGGTTCAGGCCAGAGTCAGACAGGGACATGGAACAAGGAACATCGTTGCTGACATCAAATGGATCTTGGCTGAAAGCAGAGAATACAAGAAAGATATTTACCTGTGTTTTTCTGATTACTTCAAGGCTTTCGATTGTGTGAATGTTGAAAAGTTATGGATGACACTACGGAGAACAAGTATTCCGGAATACTTAATTGTGCTCATAAGGAACATGTACCTATGGTCTATACAAAGAGACAGTAGTTTCAACAGAACAAGAGGACACTAAATGGTTTAAAGTTAGAAAAGTAGTGTGCCAGGGTTGCATTCTTTTACCATACTTATTCAATCTGTATTCTGAACAAATAATCTGAGAAGCTGGATTATGTGAAGAAAAACATGGCACCAGGATCTGAGGAAGACTCATTAACAACCTACCATATGCAGATGATACAACTTTGCTACCTGAAAGTGAAGAGGACTTAAAATACCTACTGATGAAAATCAAATACCACAGCCTTAGGAATGGGTTGCACCTTAAGATAAAGAAAACAAAAATCCTCACCACTGAACCAATAAATAACATCAAGATAAATGAAGAAAAGATTGAAGTTGTCAAAGACTTCATTTTGCTCTGATCAACCTTCAGCACTCATTCCAGCAGTAGTCAAGAAATCAAATGCCATATTGCATTAGGCAAATCTGCTGCAAGAGACCTCTTTAATAAAGTGTTCAAGAGCAAAGATGTCAGTTTGAGAACTAAGATATGCCCGACCCAAACAATGGTATTCTCAATAGTTCCATATGCATATAAAAGTTGGGCAATGAATAAGGAAGACCATAGAAGAATTGATGCATTTGAGTTATGATGTTGAAGGAGAATATAAAAACACCATGGACTGCTATAAGAACAAACAAATCTGTGTTGGAAGAATGTTCTTTAGAAGCCAGGATGACCAGACTTCATCTCTCATACTTCACATATACTATAAGGAAGGACCAGTCCCTGGAGAAGGACATTATGCTTGGTAGAGTGGAGGGTCAGTGAAAAAGAGGAAGCCCTCCAACGAGATGGGTTAGCATAGTGGTAGCAGCAATGGACTCAAGTGTAGCAACAATTGTGAGATTGGTGTATGACTGGGCAGTGTTTTGTTCTGTTGTGCATGATGCTGCTATGAGTTGGTATGGATTTGATAGTACCTAACAACAACAAAACCCTATACAGGGTCACTATGAATTGGAACTGATGCAACAGCACTTAACAACAACATCATCCTTGTCCTTACCAACAATTTTTTGTTTTTCATTTTCCAATTTGTAGGTTCTCTTTTAGTAAAATCCCTTAATTAGCATAAGTATTTAGGAGGTCTCAATTATCTAGTTTATCTTTTGTGCATTTTCAATTGGGCTTGATAGTGTAAATATGCCAAAAACTAAGACTCTTAGCTTTGTCCCTATATTATCTTCTAGGAACTTCATAGTTTTAATTTTAATACTTAGATCTTTGATCTATTTTTTTATATATATCTTAGTTCTGTACATCCTGTGAGGCATTTAATCTGTTTCATTTTTCTGAAAAATGGATATCTGGTTTCCTAGCATCATTTGTTAAAAAGACTATCTCTCCCCCATTGAAGGGCTTCAAAAAGTCCATAGATGAATGGATGTATAAGAGGATTCAGAAAGTTTGTGGGAAAATTCCATTATCTTTTCATTCTTTCCATCCATGAACTTTTTTTTTTTTAAGTGTTTTATTGTGAATTATGTGATAGTTTACATGGGATAACATTAGTTTTACATTCATTCTATCATACATCGTATCATTGCCATGGTTACAATCCCCTCCATGCATCATCAACCGACCAAAAGGTATACCCTGCAAGCCAGCGCCCTATACTATCTCCCCCACCCCCACCCCAGTCTTCAGCACACAGTCGCTCTCCCTCTCTGGATCTAAGGTCTCCAGCTGCTCCATTGCTCCACGTCATTGTCTCTGCCTCCATCTCGGGCATCACTGCATCTCTGGGTAGGTTCCCACTCTTGGCTCTTCTCCATTAATGGTCCTAGGGACCTCTGCTCCTAGACTGAAAAGTTATTCCCTCCCTTCCTTGCTATAAAATGTCTACCTTTACATTTCCAACCTTCACAATCAGTTCTGATAACAATTATTCACTATTGTATCACAAGAGCCCCATCTGTATTTCATTTCATCAGCTCTGCCTAGGCAGATTGGATACTACTCACTGGAGATTCTGCCTTCCTCGAGGCCCCCTAGTTCTAGGTTCCCTCTTGAAAGCTTGTAAGCCAGTCACTTCTTGCCTTTGTAGCCCCTCCTCCCCATTTTGGGTAACCAATGTCCAAGTTGCCCATCCCTGTCTATTCTGTGTGTGGAGGGGGTGGGAATGATTCTCGTTGTAAGAATTTGTTCCCTCATTTGAGCTACTGCTTCCATAGTTGTAGGTCAAGTTCATCAAATTGCATCAGATTACTCTTTTTTTCCTCTTCTTTCTTCTTCTGATTGAGATCATCCAGTCATTGAAGCCAGGTCAAGTGGTTATTATCTGCAAGTGTGGGTGTTCTTGTGCATATGCCCTCTCTTTTTATCAGCTGAACATTTCACTCTCCACATTGTAGGGCTTAGCTCGCCACTTCACTATTGTTTTTCCCTCATTTTCCCCTATCGGTGATGAGCGTGGTCACCAATCAGAGCGTGTATTCCCATTGAGTCTTAGTCTTAGAAGGGGGTTTTCACTGAGGGGACCCAACCACTTGCCTTGATGTTTCCTAGGCAAGCAACTTGTTTGTTCTTGTAGTAACAGTCTGTCTGCCTCTATTGTTTTGTATTTCTCCTGTAAGTCTTTCTTTCAAGCAGTATCTTCTATTCTTCTAGCCGTTCCAGGCTAGTCTGCTCGTCCTTTCAAGTGGAAATTTCCCATCTCTGGATATCTGGCATCCATGAACTTTTAAAAGCCTACTTGTACCTTTGGGGTCTTGATGCTTGCCATTGGTCTACATATCTATCATTGTACCAGTATTTTGAGTATTGTGGCTGTGTCATTATTGTTGTTAAGTGCTGTCAAATCGATTTTGACTCATAGTGACCCTGTATAGGGTTTCTGAGTAGTGACTAGTGAATTTGAACTGCCAACCTTGTGGTTCAAAACTATGTAACAATGTAAACTATATTAATTACTATATATATCATACTATATAAGGAGCTCTGGTAGCGTAGTGGTTACGAATCGGGCTGCGAACCTTAAGGTCAGTGGTTCGAAACTACCAGCCGCTCCGCGGGAGAAAGATGAGGCTTTCTACTCCCGTAAGGATTTACACCCTCGGAAACCCTGTACAGGGTCGCTATGGGTCGGAACCGACTCAAAGGCACTTAACAACAACAACAACATATCATACTATATAATCACGGAGTCTTGGTGTGGTGATGTGGGTTAATGTGCTGAACTGCAAGGTCAGTTTGAACCACTCCTCAGAAACCCTATACAGGGTTGCCATGAGTCAGAACTAATTCAATGGCACTTAACAACAGCAACAAATAGTCATAGTACTCAAAGTAGTCTGCTAGTAATACAACAACAAACACATAGATCAATGGAACAGAGCTGGTCTATTGTATAGTTTGTGTAGAGAAGCTAAAGTGAATGGATCAAATGAGGTTATAGAAGAGCTGAACAGAAAGTGTCAAAGGGTAGCTTGAGAAGACAAAGGCAAGTATTGTAATGAAATGTGCAAAGACCTGAAGTTAGAAAATGAAAAAGGAAGAACATGCATAACATATTTCAAGCTGAAAGAACTGAAAAAAAAAAAAATTCAAGCCTCAGCTTGAAATATTGTGCTCATTAGACAAAGAGGCAGTTGTTAGAATAAAACAAATAAATACTGCATGATTTAGAACCATGATCATTGTGTGTCAAGGTTTTATCCTTTCATTATACTTATGCAAATCTGTGTTCTGAGCAAATAATCCAAGAAGCTGGATCATATAAATAAAAAATGTGGTGTCAGGACTAGGATACGACTTCTTAACACCCTGAAATATGCAGATGATACAACCCTGTTTTCTGGAAGCAAGGGGGACTTAAAATACTTATCCATGAAGATCAAAGATGACAGCTTCAGTATGGGTTGCATTTCAATGTAAAGAAAACAAAAATCTTCACAACTGTACCAATAAATAACTCATTATAAATGGGGAAAAATTGAAGTTATCAGAGATTTAATTTTGCTTGGATCCACCACAAACACTCATGTGCTGAAGCCATGATATCAAATTATTAGGCAAAGCTGCTGCAAAAGAACTCTTTAAAGTGTTCAAGAGCAGAGGTGGGGCTTGATGGTGGACTAGACAGAAAGGCTGCGTGTACCCTCTTCAGCAGAAACAAAACTACAAAACACTACTATAATAAACCAAAAGAGATTTACAAAAATGGAAGACTATAGCATGCTCATGGATAGGAAGACTTAACATTATGAAACTGTCAATACTACCTAAATACAGAAATCTACAGTTATAATGCAATCCCAATCCAGATTACAACAACATTCTTAAAAGAGATGGAAAAAATGATCACAAACTTTATATGGAAAGAAAAGAGACCTTCGATAAGCAAAGTACTCCTTAAGAAGAAGAACAAAGTTGGAGGCCTCTAATTCCCTGACTTCAAAATTTACTACACAGCCACAGTGGTCAAAACAGCCTGGTTTTGGTATAATGAAAAATACATAGATTAATGGAACAGAATTGAGAAGAATGCAGAATATCTCCATCCACATACAGTTAACTGATCTTTGACAAAGATACATTAAATTAAATGCCAAAATACATTAAATTCAATTCAATAACCTCATTTGAATGTGAAAGTTGGACAATGAGTAAGGATGACTGTAGAAGAATCAAAGCATTTGAATTATGGTGTTGTCAAAGAATATTTAGAGTACCATCGACTGCCAGATGAACAAACAAATCTGTATTGGAAATAATACAATTATAAAGCTCTTTATAAGTGATAATGGTACAACTTCATCTCTCATACTTTGGATACATTATAAGGAGGGACCAGTCCCATCATGCTTGGTAAAGCAGAAGGTTAGTGAAAAGGACAAAGACTCCTGGCAAGATGGATCAACACAGTGGTAGTGGCAGTGGGCTCAAGCTTAGCAACGATTGTGAGGATGCTGCAGGACCAGGCAGTGTTTCATTCTGTTGTTCATAGAGTTGCTATACATTGGAACTGAGTTGAAAGCACCCAACAACAACATCAACAGCAACAACATAATGTAGTTTGATTACTATGACTCTTGGATTTGTAAATATGTCCTTAATTATGCTGAGGATTTTCATACCTATTCCTTTTTTTTTTTTTTTTTT
>NW_006408950.1:902713-904199 GCF_000296735.1 Chrysochloris asiatica
TCTGCAATGCTTGGGCCCACAGGGCCTTGAACTCCTGGCCGGGTCTGCACGGTCTGTATCAGTTTCCCCCTTATCTACCTATTCCTATTTTGTTGAGAGTTTTTATCATGAAAGGGTTTTGAACTTTATCAAATGCCTATTCTGTGTTGAGTAAAATGCTTATGTAATTATTTTCTGTTTTATTTATGTGATGAATTTACATTGATTGGTTTTCTAATGTTGAACCACCCTTACATCCTTGTATGACTCTCAACTGTTCATGAGGCATTGTTGCATCATAAGAATCTTATACCCATCTTCTTTAATCAGACCCATATAGACAAGATGAAAACTATTCAGTGGGGATTCTACCTTCCCCCACACACGCTGAAACTAAACACCCTCTTGAAACCTTGTAAGCCAGCCATTTCGTGACTTTATAGCCTCCCCACCCCACCCCCACCTACCATTGTCTAAATTGCCCATCTCTTTCAACCCTGTATACCGAAGGGATAGGCTTAATCCTTCATGTGAAGACTCCTTCCCTCTCAGTTGGTATTTTGAACTACTAAATCCATAATTATAGATCAAATTAATCAAATTGTAGAAATTTACACTTGGTTCCTTTATCAAATTTCTTTATCTTCCTCTAGTTGAGCTCTGGTTATCAAGCCAGCAAAGCTAGGTCAAATTGGTACTATCTGCAAGTTTGGGCATTCTTGTGCATATCCCCAAACTTCATATCAGCTGGACACTTCACTCTCAGCTCTAGCCCTCTGTGGTTAGGTCAATGTCCATGGGATCAGGAGATTCTAAGTCTCCCTAAACTTTGGACCAATCAGCCCTTCCTCTTCTCTCTCTCATCTCCAAGGGGACAGAAGTCTATGGAATGTGGTCGAACTCTGCCCATATCTTCATAACTGACTTTCCCCCACTTCTACTCACATGTAGACCAACATGATCACCAGCTAGCTTACATGACTGCTTGTGTGTTCCCTTTGAGTTTCAGTCTTGGAGTAGGGTTTGTCCTGAAGGGACTTGATTGGTTGTTTTGATGGTTCCCCGGCAAACAGCTTGCTTGTTCTTGTAATAGCCAAACAGACTTCCATTTTTGTTTTGTTTTGTTTTGTTTTTCCTGCTGGTCTTTCCTTCAAGAAGTGTCTTCTGTTCCTCTAGTTGCTCCAGGCTGGTCTACATGTCCTTTTAAGTGGGAATGTCCCACTTCAGAAGGTTCTGGATGAGGCTCAGAGATCTAACTAAGATCCTAATTACTACAAGGGCTTTACAAGAAGTCTGTTTCACTGGGCAAGTTCTAAAACCCCTTTTAGGTATTCCAATCAGTTACAGGCTGAAGATGGGCTTGAAAGTTTTCTGTAATCATGTTTCCTGATATTCCTTTTTATCCCACTCAAGTGTCTATTTTACATTAGTAAGCAAGGGAAACCAACATTCATAAGACAGTCAAGCATCTTAACATTATTTCCCCTCTTTTACCCATTCAGACTAT
>NW_006408950.1:904709-908490 GCF_000296735.1 Chrysochloris asiatica
CCTCCAGGGAGCACTCTGGCTGCACTTCTTTCAAAATGGATCTATCGGTTCTTTTGGCAGCCCATGGCACTTTCAGTATTCTCCTCCAACACCATAACTCAAAAGCTAGACACATGGAAAACAGATGTACCTGGCAGGAGAAGGTTGACGGAGGATCTGAGCAGCTTTCAGAGGAGCAGGGACGGCTAGCAGGAAAGGGTCTTTTCTACAGAGGACACCATGTGCACTGGCTTAGAGCTGAATGTAGGATTGAATATAGTTCATTATTCCTTGGGTTCAGAGTGAAATGGAGACTGGGCAGGAAAATAAAGGTGGAAGGACAAGCAGGAGTTAGTTTGAGGACTTTTTGAAGGAGTTGGATTTTATTCTTAGGCAATGGAGTCTTCAAAGTCTTATTTATTCCTTTCCCTAGAAGATGCTCTTTATTATGTTTTTTTTTTTTTAAATTGTTGTTAGAATATATACAACAAACCACTGGCAAACCTAACAAAAAAGAAGAAGAAGATAAAATGTACATAACACTCGTAAGAAATGATATGGGTGACATCACAATAAACCAAAGGAAATAAAAAGGATAATAATAGAATACTATGAAGAACTGTACTCCAGTAAATTTGAAAATCTAGAAGAAATTGATGCCTTTTTAGTAAAATATAACATACCTAAATAACGGGCTCCTAGGGAGTCCTGGTGTGGCACTGTGGGTTAATGCACCAGACTGAAAAGCCATTTGAACTGCAAGGTTGGCAGTTCAAGCTCACCCGCTGCTCCTAGGAAACCCTATACAGGATCTCTGTGAGTTGGAACTGACTTGACAGCACTTAACAACAACAACAACCTAATCAAATACAGAGTGAAGTAGAAAACTTGAACAGAACTATAATTGAAGAAGAAATCGATCAGGTCATTAAAATCTCCCAACAAATAAAATAGTTTAGACCCAAATGGCTTTACTAGTAAGTTTTACCAAACATTCAGAGAAGATCTCACACCAATTTTACTCAAACTATTCCAGAACATACAAAAAGATAGAAACTCCTGAGTTTATTTTATGAAGTAAGCATAACCCTCATGCCAAAACCAGACAAAGAAATCACTAAAAAAGAAAATTACAGACCAATATCCCTCATGAACATAGATGCAAAAATTTTCAACAAAATCCTAGCCAACAGAATTCAACAGCATATAAAAAAATACATCATGACAAGTAGATGCAACATGATTCATTATTAGAAAAACAATCAAAGTAGTCCACCATATAAATTTAAAAAGGGAAAAGAACCACATAATCATATTGATTGATACAGAAAAGACATTTGACAAAATCCAACATCCATTTTTTTTTACTAAAAATAGTCAACAAAGTAGGAATTGAAGGTCAATCCCACAACATAATTAAAAGCATATATACAAATCCAGCAACCAACACTACTTTTAATAGAAAGAAATTGAAAACATTCCCTTTACAAACAGGAACCAGACAAGGATGCCCTTTATCATCACTCCTATTCAATATTGTGTTGGAGGTCTTAGCCAAAGCTAGAAGGAAGGAAGGAAGGAAGGAAGGAAGGAAGGAAGGAAGGAAGGAAGGAAGAGAAATTAAAGGCATCTAAATCGGCAAAGAAGAAGTAAAATTCTATTTGCAGATGGTATGATCCTATACATAGAATATCTCAACAAAAATTATTGGAACTCAGTGAAAGAATCAGCAAAGTGGCAGGGTACAAGATCAAAATTTAAAAAATCAGTTGGATTTCTCAATATTTATAAAGAAACCTCTGTATAGGAAATTAGGAAAACAACACCATTTACAATAGCCACCCAAAGAATGAAATACATAGGAATAAATCTAACCAGAGAAACAACAACAGCAAAAGTCCTATACAAAGAAAACTATAGAACACTACTACAAGAAACCAAAAGAGATATCCAAAAATGGAATAATAAACCATGTTCATGGATAGGAAGACTTAACATTGTGAAAATGTCAATACTATCCAAAGCAATCTATAGATATAATACAATCCCAATGCAGATTCCAACATCATTCTTTAAAGATATGGAAAAAATGATCACAAACTTTACATGGAAAGGAAAGAGATCTCAGATAAGCAAAGCACTGATTAAGAAGAGAAAGAAAGTTGGAGGCTTCTCACTCCCTGAATTCAAATTTTACTACACAGCCATAGTGTTAAAAACAGCCTGGTACTGGTACAATTAAAGATGCAGAGATGAATGGAACAGAATTGAGAACCCAGAAGTAAATCTATCCGTATACAATTAACTGATCTTTGACAAAAGGCCAAAACACAATAAATAAGGAAGAGATAGTCTCTTCAACAAATGGTGCTGGCAAAACTGGAAATCGATTTGTATAAGAATGAAACAAGACCCATCATATACAAAAACAAACACAACATGGTTTAAAAACCTAGAACTATAAAGATCATCAATTAAAAATAAGGACAAACTTAGGGGATGTAATACATGTCATGCATATAATATCAAACATTAGAAAAAACACACACCAGTAGATAACAGAATATATGACTGAGACTTCCTAAAATTATGAACTTATATGCATCAAAAGATTTCACCAAGAAAGTAAAAGGGAGTCCAAAGACTGGGAAAAAAAATTTTTTTTTTTTTGCAATGAAATATCAGACAAGGGACTAATATCTAAAATTTATAGAAAACTACATCTCTACAAGAAAAAGACAAATAACCCAATTTAAAAATGGGCACAGATCATGAACAGACACCAAGGAAGACCTTCAGGCCAACAAACATGAAGAAATTTTCACAACGCACCAGCTGCTCCTTAAAAATGCTATACAGGGTTGCTATGAGTCAGAAATGATTCATTGGCATTTAACAACAACAACATACAAACATGCATTTACATATGCTTATATAGTGGCACTTTGGTGGCTCCATACAATAAGCATTGGACTGAGAACCACAAGTTTCATTGTTGGAGCCTACCAGCTGCTCCATGGGGGAAAGATGAGGCTTTCTGCTTTCACAAAGATTTGACGACTTAGAAAACCTATACAGGGTTGCTGAGTTGGAACTGACTCTATGACACTTAACAACAACATAGATTCATTCATCTGCCAGTTTGTTGCACTGTGGTTTCTTATGTGTTGCTAGAATGCTGGCAGATATGCCACTGGTATTTTACATACCAGTAGGGTCACTGATGTCCAGTGAAACTTGGCTGAAAGCAGGAGAATACCATAAAGGTGTTTACCTGTGTGTTTTATTGACTATGCAAAGGCTTTCATTTGTGTGGATCATGACAAGCTATGAACAATATTATGAAGTATGAATATTCCTGAACACTTAATTGTGCTCATGAGGAATCTGTACATGGACCAAGAGGCAGTTGTTCAAACAGAACATGGGAAAACTGAATGGATTAAAATTAAGAAAAGTGTGCGACAAGGTTGTATTCTTTCACCATACTCATTCAACCTGTATGCTTAGCAAATAATCTGAATAGCTAGGTTATATGAAGAAAAACGTGGCATCAGGATTGGAGGAAGACTTATTAACAACATGCAATATGCAGATGATACAACCTTGCTTCTTGAAAGTGAAGAGGACTTAAAACATTTACTGATGAAGATCAAAGACCATAGCCTTCGGTATGGATTGCACCTCAATGTAAAGAAAACAAAAAATCCTCACCACTGGACCAATAAACAACATTCTTATCAACGGAGATAAGATTGAAGTTGTCAAGGACTTCATTCTTCTTGGATCAACTATCAACACT
>NW_006408950.1:909870-912790 GCF_000296735.1 Chrysochloris asiatica
CCAGTGATGCATCCACCCTGGTTTCTGGGTGCCTCCTTGTCCCCCTCCTTCTGTCTGTCTGTGTATTCTTTCGCTATCTCTATCGCTGCTGGATCTCCCCTCCTCATGAACCAAACACTCGTGAACAACACAACTATGTCGAGGTCAGACCCCAACAATTCTGTTGTGCATAGGGTTGCTATGAGTTGGTACTGACTCTATGACACCTAACAACAACAACAACAGGGTCGCCCTTGGTAGACAGACTAGAAAGAAAGAGAGGCAGACCACTTTAGAATGGATGTTGTTGTTGTTATGTGCCGTGGAGTCGGTTCCGACTCATAGCAACCCTGTACAGGGTTTCTGAGACTGTAAATCTTTATGGGAGCAGAAAGTTTCATCTTTCTTCTGCAGAACAGCTGGTAGTTTCAAACTGCTGACCTTGCAACTCGCAGCCCGATTCATAACCACTACACTACCAGAGCTCCTTAGCCACTGAAAATCATATGAATGGCAGCAGAACATAGTCTGATATAGTGCCAGAAGATGAGCCTCCTCAGGTTGGAAGGCACTTAAAACATGGGAGAAGAGCTGTCTCCTAAAAGTAGAGTTGACCTTAATAATATGAATGGAGCAAAGCTTACATGACCTTCATTTACTGATGGGGCACAAATCTAAATAAGAAGAAACAGTTTCAAGCATTCATTAATAATCAGAACGTGAAATTTACAAAGTGTGAATCTAGGAGAATTGGAAGCCATCTGAAATGAAATGGAATGCCTAAAAATCAATATCCTAGGTGAACTGAAATGGATAAGTCATTTTGAATCAGACATCATATGACTTACTTTTCCAGGAAAGACAAATTAAAGACTTCATTTGATACACAATCAGCAACTCATGGAAACAGCAGACAAGAATTCAAATGACATTACTGTTACAAACGGCCTCCTTAAAGTGTGGAAAAGCAACAATGTCAATTTGAGGACTAAGGTGTGTCTGACCAATCCATGGTATTTTCAATCGTCTCATATGCATCTGAACATTGGACAATGTATAAGGAAGACCACAGAAGAATAGATGCATTTGAATTACAATGTTGGTAAGGAATAATGAAATAATGAAAAAAGAACAAAGCTGTGTTGGAAGTACAGCCAGAATGCTCTTTAGAAGAAAAGACTGAGAGACTTCATCTCTCATACTTTGGACATGCTGTTAGAAGTCCCTTGAGAAAGAGCTCATGCTTGGTAAAGTGGAGGGTCAGTGAAAAAGAGGAAGACGCTCAATGAGATGACTTTGAGAAACATAACAATTGTGGGGATGGCACAGGGCCTGGCATTGTTTTGTTCTGTTGTACACAGGATGGCTTGGATTTGGAACCAACTCGAAGTCACCTAACAGCAACAACATAGATCCACTTTTACCTACATGTGATGCTTTCACATATGCCTTCCCATAAACATATATGCATACACTTCTAGCTATGTACCATATGCATACTTAGTGAGGGTTGGCCCAGGATCAGGCAGTGTTTCGTTCTGCTGTGCATAAGGTCACTATGAGTCAGTACTGACTCGATGGCACCTAACAACAACAACACATAGTTTCTGTTTGTTACTCTTGTGGCAAAACTGAGTATGTTTATAGCATTTACTAAAGTGGTGGCTTTTTCTTTTACACTCTTAGTGGTTTTATTTACTTTGGTCAAGTTGTACAGATTTCATCTTCATCTTTCATCTTTACCATCTCCCAAAATCACTAGTGTCTATTATCTAGACACTGGATCCTTCTCCTTCCCCCTCCTATCCCTGCTAATCATCAAAGAACTTTTTTTTTTTTTTTTTTTTAATGTGTATATCTCCTCCTAGGGAGTGCTGGTGGCTGTTTAGGATAAGTGTTGGACTACTAACCATAAAGTTGGCAGTTCAAATCCAGATCCACCAGCTACTTCATAGAAGAAAGATGAGACTTTCTGCTTCCATAAAGATTTACAGTCTTAGAAATCCTATACAGGATTTGAGTCAGAATGAACTTGAAGGCATACAACAACAAATCTATTCCTAAATTTTTAATAATAGTAGGGGCACACAATATTTGTTCTTTTGTGATTGAATTATTTCAATCAGCATTGTGTCTTCCTGATTCCTTCATGTAATATTATGTGGACTCATATTATTCTTTATTCTTGAGTAGACTCCAACTCAATATTGTGTGAGTTTACCAGTTTGTTCATTCATGCATCTATTGATGGGCATGCATATGTCTATTCATGTCACTGCTTTTATATCTCTTGGATAGATACCTAGGAGTGAAATTTCTGGATTATAAGGTATTTCTATTTTTAGACTTTTAAGGGAGTGCCATACCATTTTCCATAGTGGTTGCACCATTTTAAAATTCCAATGGCAAAGTGTAAGACCTCCAATCTCTGTGCAGCCTCTCCAGCATTTGTTGTTTTCTGTTTTTTTAAATCAGTGCCCGTTTAGCAGGAAGTGATGTAATATCTCATTGTAGTTTTTGTTTGCATCTCTAAAGACTGAAAACATCTCTTCATGTTGTTTGTTAGCCTCTGATGTCCTCTTTGGTGAAACATCTGTTCATGTTCTATGCCCATTTTTTTACTGGGCTATAGTCTTTGTGTTGTTGAGTTCTTGAAGTGCCGTTTGTATTCTAGAGATTAAAACCTTGTCAGACACAACATTAATAAAATAATTTTCCCAGTCCATAGGTTCTTATTTTACTCCTTTGGTAAAGTCTTTTGATGCGCATAAGTATACATGCTTTATTTTTAGGGGGTCTCCATTATCTAAATTATCTTATGTTGTTTGTGTATTATTGTCTTTAGTAAACAATTTATACTGAAAACTAGATCCCCTAGTTTAGCCATGGGATGACAAAAGAACCAATAGACCCATTTTGGAAGAAGTGCAGCCAGAATGCT
>NW_006408950.1:917915-923816 GCF_000296735.1 Chrysochloris asiatica
TATTCAGTGAGAACTCTTTCTTCCCTCACACACATTTAAACTAAACTCTCTCTTGAAACCTTGTAAGCCAGTCACTTCATGCCTTTATCACCCCTTATTTTAGGTAGCCATTGTCTAAGTTGCCCGTCCCTATCTACCCTGTGCACAGAGAGGATAGCATTGATACTTGATGTGAAGACTCCTTCCCTCTCTGTTAGTATTTAGAGCTACTACCTCCATGAGTATAGGTCAGGTTCATCAAAATTGTAGCAATTTACCCTTGTTTCCTTTATCCAAAAAAACTTTTTTAAAAATCATCCTCTAGTCAAGTTCTGATTATTACATCATTGAGACTGGGTCAAATGAGTGTTGTCTGCAAGTTTGGGTGTTCTTGTGCATCTCTGCTCACTTCATATCAGCTGGATGCTTCACTTTCAGCTCTAGCCCTCTGTTATTTTGTCCTTGTCCATGGGCTCAGATGTCCCCAGGTCTCTCCACAGTTTGGACCAATCACCCCTTCCTCTTCTCTCTCGCATCTCCAGGTCAATGGGAGTCAATGGACTGTGGTTGAACTCAGCCCCTTTCTTCATTGTTGCCTTTCCCCCTCTTCCACGCACCAGTAGACAAATGTAGTTGCCAGCAAGCTTACATGCCTTCTCATGTGTTTCCTTTGAGTTTCAGTATTTGAGGGGAGTTTATCCTGAAGGAACTTGATTGCTTGCCTTAATAGCTTCCTAGTGAACAGCTTGGTTATTCTTGTAGTAGACAGTCATGCTGACATTTTTGTTCTGGGTTTTGTCTGATGATCTTTCTTTGAAGATGTATCTTCTGTCACTCTAGCTGTTCCAGGCTGGTCTGCTTGTACTTGCTAGTGGGAATGTTTTACCTCAGAAGGTTCTGGATGGGACTCAGGATTCCAGCTAAGGTCCTATACTCTGCAAAGGCTTTGCAAGAGACCTATTTCACTGGGCAAATTCTAGAACCCATTTTAGATATTCCAATCAGTTATAGGCTGAAGACGGGCTTATAAGATTTCTGTAATCATGTTTCCCAACATTCCTTTCTATCCCATTCAAGTGTCTATTTTACAATAGTAGGCAAGGGAAACCAATATTCATAAGACAGTCAAGCATTTTAATATTAGTTCCCATCGTCAAACTATGCCTAGATCCCTGTATCACAGAGCCATTGTTCCAAGATTAAGTATGCATCACTATTTACCTCTGTCCCACTTAGGCCATGCAAACCTGTCTCAGTATTCTCCTATCTATCTTGTTCTTCCGCCTCCTCCCCTCTTCTTGTATTGCCCTCCCCAACACATGAACTAAACCCCCCACCTCAACCCCAGTGTTGCGGTTACCTTATATTCCATGAACTTTTCCCTCCATTTAAGACAGTCTATTTTATCCTGTAATCTACCTGATCTTCTCACCACCTGGATCTCTGTTCCTCTATGTTTACCTTCTTTCACATTGTAATTGTTTTGATCATAGACTGACCTCCCAGATCCTCTGTTTTTATAATAATTTTATTCTGTTCTTGACTCTTTCATTTGTCGACTGAGTTCAGGTTGATGCTGTCATGTACGTCATTCTGTAGTTGTTATGTGTTCTTGTTGGTTCTCAGTCCACAGAACTTTCTTTAGGATGTTTTTCATAGCAGGGTTGGCTTTTGCAAAATCCCTTAGCTTTTGTTTATCCTGGAATGTTTTGATTACACTTTCATATTTGATTGACAGCTTTTCTGGGTAGAGGATTCTTGGTTTGCAGTTTTTTTTCTTTCAGGGTTTATATATGCCTCCCCATTGCCTTCTTGCCTGCATGGTTTCTGTTGAGAGATCCGAGCTTAGTCTGATTTGCTTGCCTTTGTACATTACACTTGTTTTTTCCCTAGCTGCTTTCAGGATTCTGTCTCTATCTTTGATTTTGGAGAGCTTGATTATTATATGTCTTTGGATTTTCTTTTAGGGTCTATCCTTCTTGGGGTCCATTGAGCTTCTAGAATGCTTATCTTTTCACTTTTCAGGATGTTAGGAAAATTATCTTCCAGAAGCTATCTCCTCTGTGAACTTGTGTGATTCTTCCTGTTCTGGAATGCTGATAATTCTCAAGTTATTCCTCTTCATGTTGTCCAACATTAATCTTAGACCTTCTTCAGATTTTTTTAATCCTTTTTTTGTGCTTGCTCTTTTACCATAGTAGTGTTGAGAGATTTATCTTCTAGCTCACTAACTCTGGCTTCTACCTCTTCAGTTCTACTCCTTTGCACTTTCAGTGTATTGTCCATTTCTGATAGTCTATTATTAATCATTTGGCCCTCTAGGTTTTGAATTGTTTCCAATGCTATATCTATCTTATTTGATTGTTCCTGTAGCACTTTCCCAACTTCTTCCTTATTTTTCTCAACTACATTGTATAGTGTTTTGGTACATTTTATAGTCATTTTTTTCTGAATTCCTTCTCAGGCATTTCCAATGCCTGCCCATCTTCCAGTATGGAATGCAGTCTACTTCCAGCTCATTTGCCTCAGTCACTTTATATCATTTCTGGACATGTGCTGATATGGTAATTTGTTTCTGTTTTTTAGGCATATTCAGGAGTTATCTGTGGCCTAAATACTTAGATGGGTGTGTATATTGTTATTTTTTATGCTTTTTTATTGCCTCTGGGTAGATGTGATCAGGAAATGGGCTTCTCTTTTCACTCTTTTTCCTGAGAAATTTCAAGATGCCACTGTTGGTCATTGTAAAGTAACTCAGGATTTAATTTTCAACCTATTTCCTTTTTAGTCTGCCTGTCCCATTCCACAACCCCCATTCAGACCTTTTTCCTACTAATAAACACTTCTGGGCTGGCTGTGGTCATTTTGCACTGCCATTTGATTTTAAGTGGAAAGTGTGCCTTTAAATTTCATGGAGATCTGTGCACATGCATAGGCATAGGGGTGGGGGTAGAGTGTCCACTCACTCAGGCACCCCCTCTAGTCACCAGAATGGAGCTGCACAGACGGTGAGAGACCAATGAACAGATATTTTTTTTTTAAAAGAATGTCCACACTTTTATCTCCATGGTTCTGTCAGGCGTCGGTGGCTGATCTTTCCCCACTTGGTCTCACCCAAGATGGTGGCTCTGAGAGCACCTGAGGGCCTTTGATTAGAAAACACTGGATTTATTGCTTCTGCTACAAATTGCCCTAGCTGTAAGCCTTCCAACCTTCTAAATATTCCTTTATATGTGGTTCAGTAGTGTAGTGGTTACGAATCGGGCTGCGAACCGCTAAGTCAGCACTTTGAAACTACCAGCTGTTCCACAGGAGAAAGATGAGGCTTTCTGCTCCCATAAAGATTTACAGCCTCGGAAACCCTGTACAGGGTCACTATGAGTCGGAACTGACTCCATGGCATGTAACAAAATGTGGTTCAGTTTAAGACCATTCCCTGAGCCTGCTTGGTCCAGTATTCTGTGTTGTTGCTAACTGAGCTCCTCACTGCACTTCCACCCTCCACGCCATCTTGTTTGTTTTCCCCTCACCTCTTTGCTTTTCTTTTTTGTGTTATCACCCTTGTCTATTTCTGTATGTAATTTTTATTTTGTCTGTTTTGAAAAAAAATTATTTTCTGGAACTTTGTTCTTCAAATCTTGCTTCTTTCTTTCAACATTATTGTTTTGAATTGAATTATGTCCCCCAAAATGTGTGTTAAAAACCCTAACCTCTATGCCAGTTGCTGGGTCCTGATGTGTTGCTGTAGTTTTATGTGCTAGACTTCAAGGTGGGTTTGGAACCACAGTGTTGGCAGTTGAAGCTCACCAGTCACTCATGGGAAGTCTTATACAGGGCCAGACTTGAAAGGGCACAGCAATAACAACATGCCAATGGTTATAATCCCAACTTGGAAGGGATTTTCTTTGTTATGTTAATGAGACAGGATTAGTACAGGGTATGTTTTGAGTCTATCTCTTTTGAGATATAAAACAGATTAAAACAAACAGTTGAGATAAGGAAATAAGGAAAGACTGATTCAAAACAACATGGAGGTCACCAAGAAACCAGGGAGAAATTCTATTTTCCATGACTTTATGGAGCCCCTTGTGTGTGTGTACATCTGTATGCACATATGTTGTTGTTAAGTGCCTTCAAGTTGGTTCTGACTCATAGCGAGCCTGTATAGGGTTTCCAATGTGCTCATATAAATGTGGTGGTTATGTGCCATGGAATTGGTTCCAACTCATAGTAACCCTGTATAGGGTTTCTGAGGCTATAAATCTTTACAGGAGCAGAAAGCCTCATCTTTCTTCCACAGAACGGCTGGTAGTTTTGAACTACTGACCTTGAGGTTAGCAGCCTGACTTGTAACCACTACTCTACTAGAGCTCCTTATATATGGATGTAGTTCTATATGTAACTGTATACAGATGTATGTATGTGCATGCATGCATGCATGTGTATTTATATGTATAATAAGCCCTAGTACCAGCATTCTGGATTTGTACTTGTTGTTGTTGTTGTTAAGGGCTGGCGAGTCAGTTCTGACTTACAGCGACTGATGAACATGAACCATCGACCTTGCAGTTCAAATGGACTTTACAGTTCAGTGCATTAATTCACAGTGCCACACCACTCCTGTAACCTCCTAAACTGTGAGAAAATATATTTGTTTGTTAAGGCCATCTGCTTGTGATGTTTCTATTATATCCATTGCATGAATATACCACAATTTAAAAAAATCCATTCTACTGTGGTGGTCATCGGATTGTTTCTAGTTTTGAGTTCTTATAAACAGAGCTATTTATACAAGTATCATGGTCACAATTAATACATTTCTTTTGGGTATAATTAGGAGTGGAGTCATAAAGTGTCTTCATTATTGATTAATACTGAATGAGAGTCTCTCGTGTTCTACATCCTCACCCACATTTAGTATTGTCTCTCAACCTTTTTTTTTTTTTTTTTAATCTCTGTTCCTAGAATATTATCTTTAACTAAGATAGAAAAATAAGTCAACCTGTTTCCCAGATGACTTGTGTATTAATTTCCTAGGCTAATGTAAAAAAAATATCACAAAGTAAATGGTTTGTAAGAACAGAAATGTGTTGTCTCACTCTTCTAGAGGCTAGAAATCTGAATTTAGGGCATCACTAGCTTTGTGTTCTCTTAGCTTCTCTCCCAGCTTCTGGTAACTCCCAGTGTTTCTTGGCCTATACATGCATCTTCACATGTCTGTCTTTCACTGTCTCTGTCTTTGTATCTCATCTCCTCTTTTATAAAGACATCAGTCAGATATGACCTCATGCTAACTGATAACATCTTCAAAGACCTGATTTCCAACAAGGTCATGTTCACAGGTATAAGGGGTTAAGACTACAACATAAATTTGAGGGGACCACCAGCTGCTCCTTGGAAACCCTGTACATGGTTGCTATGAGTAGGAACAGATTTGGCGGCACTTAACAACAACAATATAATTCATAACAATTTGTAATAAAGGACATCTCATGTGTGTCACTCTACTGCAAGCATGTCCATAAGGTTATGAGCAATGCCTAAGTGAGAATACCAAAACCTTAAATTACTTCTGACTGATGTAAATATAATAAGAATTCTTGGGCTTTGGTAACTTTATTATTGAAAAAACAAACAAAACAAAACACAACAACACACACACATAAATTTTTTTTTACATGATTATTATTACACTGTTGTGTTCTGATGGCCTTGTTAAGAACCACTGTCTTTTTTAGCTGAGAACCTGTATGTTGCTAGAACCTTTAAGTTTGAGTGTATTGAGCATCTCTTTACCCCAAAGCCATGACCATCCAATATCTCTATTAAAGCTTGTCCCTTACAAACACCACCAGCAAGGGGGCAAAGAGATCAATAATGTTCCCAATAATGCTCCCATGGTACAGCTCCAGTGATCCCGCC
>NW_006408950.1:923916-929506 GCF_000296735.1 Chrysochloris asiatica
ATGTTCTCTTTTGTGCCCCTACAGGGTCTGACCAACTGACCTGGCCTTGGCCAACATCGATTCTCTATCATGGCTACCTCAGCATTCTGGCTGGCTAGGAAGATATTTTCCTTCAAGTGGAGCAAGTGGATAGGGCTTGTTTGTTTCCGGCCACTAGTGGTCTCCTCTCCTAATATTCGCCAGAATAAACTAATCCATAAACTACAGGAGGAAAAGGCTTTTCGGAGTGAAATGAAAAATTTCCATGAGAAAATAGTAGACTTCAGGAAAGAGCTGTGGAACTTCCGAGGCAAAATTTGTGCCTTCCGAGGCCAGATCTCGGGCTTTTGGGAAGAGGAGAGACCTTTCTGGGAAGAGGAGAAAATCTTCTGGAAAGAAGAAAAAACCTTCTGGGAAATGGAAAAATGTTTCCGGGAAGAAGAGACAATCTTTTGGAAAAAATACCACACTTTCTGGAAGGAAGATAAGGCCTTCTGGAAAGAGGACCATGCCCTCTGGGAACGAAACCGGAATCTTCTTCAAGAGGACAAGGCACTGTGGGAAGAAGAAAAAGCCCTGTGGGGAGAGGAACGAGCCCTCCTTGAGGAGGAGAAGGCCCTGTGGGAGGATAAGAAGTCCCTATGGGAGGAAGAGAATGCCCTTTGGGAGGAAGAGAAAGCATTGTGGGTGGAAGGAGGAGTTGGCAATATTGCTGAGGAACTGATGCTGGAAGATGGGCCCTACAATGTCAATGGAGGGCTGCGATCAGCAGCCCTCTCCCGAGGTAGGGCATAAAGGCAGGAGAGGAAGACTCAGTGGGGTACAGACTCTGCTGGATTGGGATTAAGTCCAGGATGACCCCATGTACTGGAGACAATAGGTACTTATTTGTCTCCTTGAGTTGAAAGATCTAATAAAGTCCTAAGTGGAGGTTTGGAAAACTAACTTCTTCAGGAAAGCCAGTTTCATTTTTCTCATGTTTTGTGATTCTCCAACGTTATATTCCCATCCCCCAGGCTGTGTTTTTGTCCACAGAATTTGGTCTTGGGCAGTTCACAATGAGCCCTGCATGTGTAGTGTTTGTAATTAGACACACTGTTGTTCTCTTTAGAAGAGTCAGAGTGGGGGCAAGATGAGTCTCTGACAACACCGGTTTGAAACACATCTGGCAGAAAGGGACTGAGACATCCCTGGCTCTGTCACTCTGTTGGGAAATCATCTGTTCTCCAATCTGGACAGTCTTGGAGGCCTGGAGTGGGCTGAGAGATTTCAAGACCACAAAGCTGTTAACAATTTACTGGCCAGCCATTTCAACCATATAAGCAGAATACCTTAATGGTACACTTGCTGGTAGACCTGGATTACTCCTGAACTTCTCAGCTGCCCATGAGAACAGACCCTTGGCATTACGCTGGTGTTCAAATGCATGTCTCACCAAAACACACTGGTCATCCCTGGAAATTCACACAAATTTCACCACACCTGGCTTTTTCTTATAAATTCTTTTGGGTTTCTTTCCTTATATTGATTTTTCTTTTTTTTAAATGGATTTACACCAATGTATGTGGTCAACAATTTAAGTAACCAAATTTTCTTCTGGGGGTGGGGAGACTAAATGGTGTATATGGGGACTGTCATAGAAATAACTAAGAATAAGAAACATCAGGACTATCTTCTGCTTTCCTTTTGCTGAGGCCTGACCTCTCATTGTGATTAATACATTATCTACCTTGGTGGGTCCCCACTATCAGCAAGCACTTTCTCATTTGCCAACTCATTTAGCTGCCATCACAACTCTGTGGAATGATGTTGTTGTTGTTAGGTGCCATTGAGTCGGTACCGACTCATAACGACCCTATGCACAGCAGAATGAAACACTGCCCGATCCTGGGTCAACCTCACTACTGTTGCCGCGCTTGAATCCATCAATGCTGCCACTTGGGCAATCCATCTCACTGGGGGTCTTCTTCTTTTTCTCTGACCCTCCACCTCCAAACATGATATCCTTCTCCAGCAACTGGTCCCTCCTGACAACGTGTCCGAAGTATGAGAGATGAAGTTTGGCCATCTTGGCCTCCAAGGAGCATAGGGAGATAGTGGGATGATAGGGAAGACTTATCCTAATTCTACAGATGACAAAGCTGAGACCTCAGAGAAGCAAAGTGATCTCATGTGATAAGGAAATAATAAATGGAATGGCCAGAACTTGAACCTAGATGGCCATTTTCCTTTTCTAACATGGCTCTGGTCTGTAGAACATGACTTTAGAGGAGCTTAGCAATGATGTCAGGGCTGGATGAGATGTAATGCAGTTTGCTGTGGTTTTAGGTGACAGTAGAGAGACGGAGAGGCAAGCGAAGGAGAGGGGGTTTTATAGTTACCTTAGGTATGATGAGCAAAGTTTCTCCATACCAGGAGAGTGGGTCAACTCCCAGTAGAAGCTAGGCCTCCGTGGTTACAGATTGCTCTGGAAAGTTTGGGTTCCCTGCAAGGCCCCCAGTGAACGCCAAGCTGACCCTGGAGCAATCAGAACTGGGGCAGTGGACAGGAGCAGTTGTTTCTTTGTCAGACACCCACCTTTGCCTCCTCAGTTCCCTGTGGGTCTCTGTACACCATCAGGGGAGAAGATGGTGATGTGGAGAAGCCTCTTCAGGGAAAGGCATTCCAGAGGATTCTCCATACCAATTATGGTGCGCAGAAGACAGGAACCCCAGGGCAAGCTCGGCAATCCCAAGTGATTCCACCAAGGACAAAAACAGGAGAAGACCTTAAGACAAAAAAACAACAACAACAACAAAAAAAAACCAATGGAGTCAGAGAAGGAGGTATGCCATGAATAGAAATAAAACCCCTGAACAGCATCCCACAGAGCCATTTTGAGAGCTAGCTAGCTAGCTTTGTGACAGATGAATAAAGGGACTGTCCTTCTGTGATTTCTTCTTGTATCCAGCAAACAGCTGTGAACTTTCAATGTCCAAGATTACTTTGATGTCTTTTAATCCACTCTTGCAAAGTGAATGAAGAATAAATCCAGAAATGTTTTCTAGAGGAAGTTATGGCAGGGCAAAATCTCATAGTCAACTATGGCTTAGTTATGGGACAGGGACTGAGCAGCAGGGGAACATTCTAGCAAAGAGAACAGTACTGGTGAAGGCCAAAGCCCAGGAATAATTGCAGCAATTTGAGAACCTGTTGATGGTTTGGTGAACATGGGTGTCTTAATGTTCCCCAGAGAAATAGAAATGGATACACAAGGGGGAAAGTAAAAAATAGTGCTATGAGGGTTCCAGTTCAGATATGCCCAAGGTTTTTCTAAACAAAACGTGTTTAAACATGTCTCTGATCAGCAGATGGCTACATACAAGTTCTTTCAGTAATACACTTGTCTTAGTCGTCTTAGTGTCTTCAAAGTAATGTTCAATCAGAACAACAGCTTCCCAAAGGATCTGCTGAATCAGTTAAAATCAAGGCAGGTCAGCTCAGAAAGTATAGAGACTGTTTTTGGGACTCCAAAGGGATCATCTTGATGTATTTTCTCAAAGGATGTAGGATGATCACAGAGGCTTATTAGGAAGAAATTTTAAGAGAATGGAAAAATGCGAAGGCCAGGAAAGTTATGCCAAAGAGTTTTTCCAATCACAACAATGCACCTACTCATCTTTCAAGGGTAATAAAGGCTGTCCTATGAGAATTTATGTGAGAGATCTTGTCCCATCCACCCTATAGCTCTGATCTTACCCCTTCACTGTAAGATGTACTTTATACTGTAGGATAAGCACTGGGCTCAAGGTCGGTTCGTACCACAAGGTCGACAGCTCAAATTCACCAGCTGCTCCTCGGAAACCCTATGCAGGATTGCTATGGGTCGGAACTGACTTGACGGCTGTTACCAACAACAACAACAACAAACTCAAAGGACATTGGAAAGGAACATGATCCGAGTCCCTAAAAGATGCTAAAACTGCCATTTTGGTGTGTAAATTTAAGAGTGCAAAATTCTTTGGGGAAAGAAATATACAGATCTAGATGGAGGATATGTTGAGAAACAGTCATTTCACATTTTGAAATTGTTGCTTAATGAGGAAGTCTATAATTTTGTAGTGATACTTTTGACTCACCTTCACACATTGAAGAGGAATAGGGAGATTTGTTTCAAGGGATTGGCTCATACAATTGTGGGGACTGCCAAACCCAAAATCCATAGGTCGGCTGACAGGCTGACTCCTGCAGTCTTTTGTCCCAAGATCTGTAGGTAAGGCAATGAAAAGACAGAATGATTCTGTCAAAATATCTATTTATGTCTAGGGGTAGAATACAGCCAAAGGAAACTCCCTTTTCAACTGTTACATTCTATTACATTACATTATAGAAAGTGATTATATTAGATTATATTATGAACAGCAACTAGACTAGTGTTTGGCCAAGTTGACACAAAATTGATCATTAAAATGGGGCCATATGGAACCAGTTCTGGTGTGGCACTGTGGGTTAATGCTCTGAAATGCAAAGTCAGTTTGAACCACAAGGTCGGCAGTTCAAGTTCACCAGCCATTCCTTGGAAACCCTATACAGGGTCGCTATGGGTTGGAACTGACTCAACAGCACTTAACAACAACATACAGATCCAGTAGTTTAGTAACTAATGATGTAAAGTCTTGTGAACAATAGGAAGCCACTGAAAGACTTTGAGGAAGGGAATAAGACATTTAGACTTTCATTTTAGAAGACATTCTGGATCTTCAAAGTGTAGTCCATTGGCTAGGAGCATCGCCCTCACCTGGGAACTTGTTGGAAATGCAGAATCTCAAACCTGTCCCAACCTATTAAATCAGACTTTGCATCTTACTAAGGTCCCTAGGTGGTTTGTGTGGACTTAAAAAGTTGGAGTGGCACCTTCTGCTTGAAGAAGAAGTCTGGAAGGGAGGAAGAGCAAGATCACTCAGCAGGTCAAAGCAGGAAAGAGATGATGATGCTCTGCTCCAGGCAAAAGTGAAGTGTAGGTGAAGTGGAGCAGGCTGCTTGGAAAGCTATTGGTGGCAGATCAGACTACACTGGCTTGGGGATGAATTGGATTTTGTGATAGGCAGGAGGCAGGTGTCAAGGATAACACAGTTTCCTGACTGGGATAATGATGGAATGGTGTGTCCAACACTAAGAAGAGGCTGAAGAGAAGAAGTGGGACTTTCCAGAGGAAGGAGATGAAGAATGTACCGAGGACACATTAGATTGCTGATTAGATTCCAGAGTTGATCAACACTTGGGTGAATTCCACCTTTCTTGTTCATTGCCACCCAACAGTAAGCTGTGTAGCCAGCATCCCTTTTGTCTTAGTTTCCTAGGACTTCCACAACAAAATATCACAAAGTGATAACAGAACATAAAAATAACGAAGTCTCCCGTTTCTGAAGACAAGGAGTTCAAATCAGAATTTCAGCCATGTTGATTTCTTCTGAGGGCCTTGAAAGTAAAACTTTTCCCTGCCTTCTAGCTTCTAGTGGCTGCCAGCAATCCTTTGCTGCTTGTGAATGTATTTTCACATCATGTTTTGCCCATGTATGACTCAGTTTTCATGTCTATTCTCCCCCTTTATAAGACACCATCAAGAAGGATA
>NW_006408950.1:929791-931352 GCF_000296735.1 Chrysochloris asiatica
TCGCAGCAACTAGTTTGGTGTTTTTTTGGTATCTTACAAGAGGGGCAGAGTTCTGGTTTGGCACAGCAGGTTAATGTGCTGGACTGCAAGGTCGGTTTGAACTGCAAAGTCGGTGGTTCAAGCTCACCAGCTACTCCTTGGAAATCCTATACAGGGTTGCTATGAGTCTGAACTAACTCGCCAGCACTTAACTACAACAACAACAACCAGAGGGGTAATTCACTATTGATTTTTCAGTATGTTGTGAAGTTCAAACAGGACTGTATGTTGATATCCCCAGCATATTGTATATCATCCAATATTTTTTTTTAATTCCTCCACCCCATTTGCCTCATAATCATAACTTGAGATGACTTATTTCTCACTTGGTCTATTAGGAAATTGGTAAATTTCTAGTTTCCAATGTTAGTCAAGTATTTCATTTTAAATGTTTAGACTGGCAAGGTCAAGTGGCTGTACTTGAACAGACATTATCCGTTATCTGGACTGTATATGGACCAACTGATTACTATGCTCCCTTAAGATCACTTCTAAGACAGAATGTTCCAGGAGTGTGGGTGTCACCCAGTTCCCTCCACAGGGAAGCCTATGGGAGCCAGGCCTACCACTGACTTTGACAGTTACCTGAGATGTTTGGATGGGATTTAAAAAGGGTTTGTCCTAAACTCCTTTCACAGTAAGACCAAGTGTAGATGCATTTAAAGGATTTTTAAATTGGAGTGACTAAATAATAATAGGAAAGATTTCCCCACTGGCATATCTTATTAAAATCATGGCAAAAATTAAAACTAAGCAAGCCAAAAATTTCCTACTCTTGACCCATTAGTATCTTCAGTGTGGGTGAGAGTTTAAGAGCTATGTCAACAGTTTTTCTGAACCTCTTTGGTAACTTACATGGTTTAGCATCTCTTTGGAATTTAGTTATTGTCTCCTGGTGCTTCAGTCAGGTACTCTGCTAATCTAAGGGTTTGTGGTTTGAGCCCACCAACTACTTTGTGAGAGAAAGATGTGACAGTCTGCTTCTGGAAAGATTTACAGCCTCAGAAACACTCAGGGCAATTCTACTCTGCCCTACAGAGCAGCTATGAGTCAGAATAATTGAATGGCTTGCTTCAGCCAAAATTTCCATCTCTACAAAACCAAATCTGTTGACATCAAGTTGCTTCTGACTCATAGTGACATCATCTGTTACATAGAAGAACTGCTCCAGAGGATTTTCTTGACTATACTCTTTTGCTGTTATAACTTTCTAAATTTTTTATGCCTTTGGTTGTTAAGAATATGAGGGGGTGCTTCCAAAAGTTTATGGAAAAATTTCACTATCTTTTCTCTCCATTTTCCATGAACTTTTTGAAGCCCTTCATATACACAGCAGAACATACACCAGCTTCACAGTTTCTACAGTTGGAGTCCTATTGTGGTGATCTCAACCCCAAGGTTGGTTTGAATTGCAAAGTCGGCTGTTCAAACTCACCAGCCGCTCCTGGGAAATCCTATGTAGGGTTACTATGAGTCAGAACTGAGACTAGACAGCACTTAACAACAACAAGAGTTGATGTGA
>NW_006408950.1:932577-934497 GCF_000296735.1 Chrysochloris asiatica
TTAAATGCCGTCAAGTCAATTCTGACTCATAGCGACCCTGTATAGGGTTTCCAAGGAGCAGCTGGTGAGCTTGAACCACCGACCTTGCAGTTCAAATGATTTTGTAGTCTGATGCATTAGCCCATGGTGCCACACCAGGAATCATCAACTTAAAAATTAGCCTGTTATATTTAGTAAAACATTTAATTAACTCACCTCTAATATGATGGCTGGTGTGGCACTGTGGGATAACACCATGGACAGCAAAGTCAGTTTGAACCACAAGCTCGACAGTTCAAAGTCACCAGCCATTTCTTTGGAAACCCCATACTGGGTTGCTATGAGTCAGAACTGACTTGATGGTACTTAACAACAACAACAACATATCCCTGGTGACACTGTAGGATAAGCACTGGACTGCTAACTGCAAGGTTGGCAGTTCACACTGACCAACTGCTCTGAAGGAAAAAGATGAGGCTTTCTGCTCCAATAAAGACTTATAGTAGCCTTGGAAACCTTTTACAGGGTCACTATGAGTGGGAACCAGCTTGACAACATTTAACAATAACAACATCTTTACGGGAGCAGACCGCCAGATTTTTTTCTCCCATGGAGTCACTGGTGGGTTCAAACTTCTGACCTTTTGGTTAGCAGCCAAGTGCTTAACCATTGTGCCACCACGACTCATATCTTTATAAATCCTACAGACATCAAGTTGATTCTGACTCATAGTGACACTGTATAGGGTTTCTGAGACTGTAAATCTTTACAGAAGCAGAAAGCCTCATCTTTCTCCCTTGGAGCAACTGGTCAGTATAAACTGCCAGCCTTGTAGTTAGCAGTCCAGTGCTTATCCTATAGAGCCACCAGGACTATTTTCAGTACTGTTAAGTTGACTCCGACTCAAAGCAATCCTATACAGGGTTTTCTGAAGCTTTAAATGTTCGTGGGAAAAGAAAGCCTCATCTTTCTTCCTTGGAGTGGCTGACTGGCTCGAACTTGTGGTTCACCGCGTTCCTAACAGGATTATTTTTGTTATTAAGTGATATGAGTTGTTTCTGACTCAGTGTAGAACCTGATTAATTACTTAGCCAATCCAGCTCTAGTACTTCCTCAGTGGATTACTTCTTGTGTTGATCATTTGAAGCTTCATCGTACAGTGTTTCTCAATGAGAGTGATTACATTTGGCATTTGGGATGGGGCAATGCTTCATTATATAGCTTTTTCTTAGCATTATAGGACATTTAACATGTCACTAAATGCCTGCATGCACCCCAATCTTTGAGACTACCAGAAAGTGTTGTTAGTTGCCATTGAGTTGGCTCTGACTCATGACTCCCCTTTGTACAATAGAACGGAACACAGTCCAGTCCTATAGGGGACAGTACACTGTTGTGATGCAGAATTTTAATGACTTTTTGGAAGTAGCTCACCAGGCTCGCTAAAACCTGTCTACTATGAGTGCTCCACTGGCATCAGAAATACTAGTGTCACAGCTTCCAGAAGCACATCAAACAAGCCACCACAGCATGGCAAACTGACAGATAGATGGGTGGTAGAACCAAAAACCACCCCATGCATTGCCGGACATCCAAAAAGAGATAATTCTGCTCACTTTGAGATCTCTGGGACACCCTTGCATGCAAGTATTCATTGTGAATTAGCTCTTCACATAAACATGTGCTGTGTCCTTTCAGTAGTGAGATTTGGTTGTGGTTGACTCAGGGCCAGGAAATCACCCATCCTAACACAATTGTGTCCGTTCATATGGTTTTTATTGGTTCAGATGCTTACTTTTCCCCGATGTCCTTTCAGACAGAGGATGATAATTATACTATGTGGTGGTGGTGTACCTTTGAATCAGTTCCAACTCATAGGGTTTCCGAGGCTGTAAATCTTTATGGGAGCAGAAATCCTCATCTTTCCCCTGTAGAATAGCT
>NW_006408950.1:934907-937244 GCF_000296735.1 Chrysochloris asiatica
ACAACATGGGAACAGAAAAGTAGAAATGAGAATGTTCAAATCTAAAGGCAAAGCTCTAAAGAAGCATGGATGAAAAGAGAATAGGAGGGAATTTACAGATAAATCTTACAAAACAAATGCATGCATTAGTTTCCAATCCCTCCCTAAGTTCCATAAACACAGAAAAAGGTTGCTTAAAAAAAAAAAAAAAAGAAGATATAAATCTACAAGGACAAAGAATACAAGAGTCCAAGAGCTATAACAATTTGGAAGCAGAAAAGTAGAAGTTGACTAAACATAAACAATAAAACTGACTTCTGAACTAGCAGAGGGGGAACTAACTAAGCAGTTATGCTATCAAACCACCTCTGTGGTTCATCCACCACATCTGTGATAACACACAGCTTATAAATATCAAGTCCGTGTGAAAAATGGAGAATAGACAATACAGAGGAATCAGTGTGCACTCTCAGAGAGTAGTTCCGTGGTGAGGCCTCCCTGCTGACTTCTATCACTGGACTGGTACTTCTTTGGGTCTGCCCCCTTTAATGGGGTCCAGCTCTCAACCAGAGCCTGAGGACAGTCCTCAATCCATCTCTCCAGCAGAACTGCTCTGAGGGTGACCATGCACTAGGAGGGTGGACCCAAGCTCAGCAGACCCCCATGCTTCATACAGCACACACACATCCAGTGCCTCAGACAGGCCCCTGTGCCCCCTCATGGGGGTCAAGTGCTTACCCTACAGTGCCACACCAGAACCCGCCTCTTGAGTATGAGCAGACATCCAAGGATTAGCAGACATTTTAGGAAAACCTCTAAAAGAATGGTATTGTTAAGTGCTGTCAAGCTGGTTCCAACTCATAGCAACCCTGTATAGGGTTTCCAAGGAGCAGCTAATGGGTTTGAACTGCCGATCCAGTGCTGATCCTACAGTGCCACACTAGAAGTCCTCAATGTAACTTGGAGGAAACAGAAAACATACAGAGAAGAGAAAGCTTTAAAAATATTTTTAAAATTATTAATACCCTTTAGATAAGACAGATACTGCATTTTCAAAATCAGAACAAAATGCTATGAATATTAACAAACCCAAAGAAGAACTCTTTCCAATATATCGCAGCAGGAGTGAAAAGTTCAAGGAGAAAGTTGAAGAACTCTCTGATAAAGAAGAGCCAAAAAGACAAAGAGAAAGAAAATCTAGAGAGGGAATTAAAAATACATCCAGGAATCCTATCTTCCAAGTAATAATATTCAAAAAGAAAGAAAAGTAGGGGAAGAGACCATCAAAGAAACAATGGAATATTATGTCCCAGACCTGAAGAACACACATTTGCAGATTGAAGGACCTCTGAGTGTATAGAAAAATGAAGAAAATAAATTCAATCAGAATATATCACTAAAGAACATGACAACAAAAATAAAAGCCTAAAAATTTTCAGAGAGATAGTAAAAAAGAAAGTTTAAAAAGACTTAAGTTTTTTGTTTTTTTTTTTTAAGTTTTTATTGTTCATTGCGAGAAAGTTTATAGGGCAGATCATCAGTTTACATTTAACAAATCATAAACCTTGTATCATTACAATGATTATAATCCCCTCCACATACCATCAGATAACAGTATTTTTGTTACAAAACATCTACCTTTACATTTCCAACCCTCACAATCAGTCCTGATAGCAATTCTTCACTGTTGTACTGCCCAAGACTTATTCCCATCTCCTTTCATTAGCCCTGTCCCAACAGGTTGGAAATCATTGAGTGGAGATTCTACCTTCCCCCGCCCTGTCTGAAACTAGGTTCCCTCTTGAAAGCTTGTAAGCCAGTCACTTCTTGCCTTTGTAGCCCACCTCTCCAATTTTGGGTAGCCAATGTCTAAGTTTCCCATCCCTGTCAACCCTGTGTACCAATGGGGTGGGAGTGATCCTTGCTGTAAAGATTTGTTCCCTTTTTTGAGCTACTACACCCATAAGTATAGGTAAAGTTCATCAAATTGTAGTGGGTTGTTCTTTTTTTTTCCTCTTCTTTCTTCTTCTAGTCGAGTTCTAATCATTCAGCCATTGAAGGTCAGTCAGGTGGGTACTATCTGCACGTGTGGATGATCTTGTGCCTCTCCCCTCACTTCATATCAGCTGGATGTTTCACTCTCCACTCTAGTCTTCTGTGGCCATGACACTGCCTCTGGGCCCAGGAGTCCCCGGGTCTTGCCATTCTGCTGGCCAACCAGGTCTCCACCCGGGTTCACAGGAGTCTATTGAATGTGGTCGGACTTAGCTCCTGTCGTCATTACTGTTTTCCCCCTCTCTTCCCTTTATGGTCATCAGCCAGACCACATGCTTGTGTATTCCCTTTGAGTCTTAGTCT